>NW_027635583.1:0-44861 GCF_903797595.1 Erithacus rubecula | reverse complement strand
TCTTCGAGCCGACTTACGTGGGCACTAAAGCAAGCTACCGGCTCTGTCCTCCTGCCTGGGGCTGTATAAACACAGCTACCAAGCACGGAGGTAGTTGATCGAACGAACAAACGGAAAATCCTGAAACTGGGATTCCAGCTACCTGTGGGTTCTTAATACAAGCCCCAAAGTTGAGTCGCCAACAGCTACAAACTGTAACTTCTTCCTATTGTATCAATAAGAAGGAGCTAGGTCTAGCATATGAGACAAGCATGAGGATCAAAAGAGTGGCTCTTTGCCTTTTCTTTATTGCATGGTGGTAGCAGGGCAAAAGAGGAAGCGCATCTCAGGTCTTGGCTTTTTCTAGGAAAGGGTCAGGGAGGGGATTTCTGTCCGTCTGTCAATAGGATAGGGACAGGAGGGACAGGTAAGACATTCCTTATACCTCTGGTATTGGATTACAACATTAGACCTATACCCTTCCTATCCTACCTCCCACCTAACATATGGTGGATAATTTTTCTGCTTTGTTTAACCATTTCCTTTATCTCTTTTTGCCTTATACCAATTAGATACAATTATTGATTAATTATAATGCCACAATTTTGCCAATATTGATACAACTTAATAAGCACGAATCATTTATAACACCTGGAACTGATTCCAGCATCTGTATAAACCTCCTGCAAGCTATTGCAACCAAGCCCAGCCCAATAAATGGTCTGGTCAGTGCCCCTCTACTACAGAAACTATGAATAAGGGGCAGTAGTGGAGCTATTTCCGGTAAGAAAATAAACCTAGGAACCAGAGAGGTATTAAAACCTCAAAAAACCCTAGTGACCAAAGACACATGCCAGTCTCCATTCCAAAAGACATTATAAGTTCAAACAACATCTATACCAATACGCAGTAATAATTGTTTTTCCACCTTCTCAGCCCCACTTTGGGCACCAAAAATATTTATCCTGGTTTAGGACAAATTAGGGAAAAATCTCCAAAAGGAGCCTCCCAGAGAACAAACCCCCACGACTCTTCCCCTCCCCTCCACTGGGTTTGGGAAGAATTTCCTCAGAGGAAAAGTGGAAAAAAATGTGTTTATTTAGCAAACACACAAAGGAGAAACACTCCCCAACACAAGAAAAAACAACCACAGATGACAAAAGAAACTCTTTCAGCAGTCTGAGAGGATGCACAGACTCAGAATGTTTTGGGCGCTGGGGAGGGCAGAAGGCGTAATGCTTGTCATGAAAATGCAGATTCCAGGTGCTTCTCGATGTTCCCAGGTCCCGGTCCAGAACAGGTTCGGGTGGTATTCCAGGCTAAACTAACTAATAATAAAAAACAGAAGGGAAGCAAAGCGAGGCGGAGCGAAGCCAAGCCCCCAGCGCAGCCGCCGAGCCGGCAGAGCGGCAGCCCCGCCCGCCAGCCCAACCCCAGCCCAGACGATGGGGCAGGGGCGCCGGCCAACGAGACAAAACAAACCTGCACTGTCAGAGCAACTCTGAGAGCACCCAACATAATTCCAGGCATGAACAGCACACACGGCTGGGGATACAAAGCATCGCAACGTCACCCCAGGACATTCCACCCCTTATCTCCATATTGTGAACATACTAAAAACTTCATTAAGTAAAACCTTTCAGTTCACTTGCTCAGACCTTCAACACTTACACATTTCCTTCCATCTCACTTGCTCAGACCTTCAACACTTACACATTTCCTTCTGTCTCACCCCACAATCAAATCTCCCTGAGGGACACATCGTGCTGTTCCATCTCTCTGCATTATCCACCATGGTCACACGTAGCGCTTGCCTTGGCGGGTCTGAGGCAGTGTGAAATAATCAATCTGCCAGGCCTCTCCGTACTTATACTTGGGCCACCGCCCCCCATACCAGAGGGGCTTCACCCCCTTGGCCTGCTTGATGGCAGCACACGTCTCACAGATGTAAAAAATTCAGAGGAGAGAAAGGAAAACAAAGGCTGAAAAGCCTCCTCCCCTGCTTCTCCTCTAACAAACTGAATGCATAACCATAACCAGGATCCAGAAGATATCCCTGGAAACAATTTCAGCATCTTCATAAACCTCTTACAAGCCATCACAGCCAAGCCCAACCCGATAAATATTTTGGTCAGTATCCCTCTAGTACAAAAGCTACAGATAAGGGACAGGACTGGAGCTATTTCCGGATAGGAAAATAGCCCTAGAGACCAGAGAGGTATTAAGACCTCAAAAAACCCTACTAACCAAACCCACACGCCAGCCTCCATCCCAAAAGACATTATAAATCTATACCAATACACAGTTACAAAGTAATAAAGTTTTTTCCACTTCCTCCTGTCGGACATTGGACGCCAAAATATTTGTCCTGGTTTGGGACAAAATTAGGGGCAAAAATCTCCCAAAGGAGCCCCCCAGGAGTGCATGTCTTGTCATGAACAGGGTCCGGGATCTTCTTGATGTTTCAGATCAGGTGGAGTCCGAATCAGGTTTGGGCGGTATTCCTAGCTTATAAGGGAAAAAGATGCAAAAAAGCAGCAAAAAGTAGCTAAGCCAAGCAAAGAGGGGGGAAAGGAGGTGGGGGGCAGCCAAGCAGCAGCAGCTGCCGAGCAGCAAGAGGAGCAGCAAGCGGGGCAGGGGGAGGGCGAGCGGGGAGGAGCGCGGCAGCCCCAGCCAGCGGCGGCGGCACTGGGCAAAACAAACCTCCCAAGCATGAACAGCACACGATTTGGGGATACAAAGCATTGTAACATCAACCCAGGACACCAGTTTACAAAATCCAGCCCAATTTTTGTACGGGGAAGCAACCGAATCTATTACACATGATTGTTTACAGAATATTGCAAATATAGCAAACCAAAATTAGGCCAGATCTTGAGGAAGAGGAATTAGAAACTGGAGAAAAACTTTTTGTGGACAGATGACCCCGGGGAATTAAGGGTAAGAGGAAATCAGGACATGCCATAATTAATGGTAAAACTTCTGAGGTAATTGAGTCAGGCCTGCTAAGTCCTAGCTGGTCAGCACAGGCTTGTGAACTGTGTGCAGTTTTAAGAGCACTCAAGTTGTTAAAAGGAAAAGTGGGAACCATCTATACAGATTCTAAGTATGCTTTTGGCATAGTACATACCTTTAGGAAAATCTGGGGAGAAAGGGGATTAATAAACTCACAGGGAAAAGGATTGATACACCAGGAATTAATAATTCAGATTTTACATGCTTTGTGAGGGCCTGAAGGAATAGCAGTAATTCATTTAAGAGGGCATCAAAAGGGACTAACTCCACTAGTTAGGGGAAATAACCTAGCAGATCAGGAAGGTAAAAAGGTGGCCTTGCTGGTAATAAGAGAAAAAGAAAGTGAAGAAGAATGGACATGAGAAAAATGTCTGACTTGTGGGCTAGATTTATTTGAACCTCCCTGTCATGAATGTTGGGATGATTTTAAAAGTAAAGCTTTACACTGTAGTTGTTATGATATTACACATAATTTTGTTGCTTACATGGGAAAAAGCATTATTTGTTCACCTTTACAGTAAAACAAAACCAAAACCAAACCAAAACAAAACAACCCCAAAAACAACAACACCCCCCCCCCCCCCCCAAAAAAGACCAAACCCCCAAAAAAACACATTAGCACAAATAGGAGCAAAAGAGGATGAAGCAGGAAAATGGGAGCTTCCCGACGGCTGAGAAGCAGTCCCTAAGGAACTGCTATAGGCATTAAGATAATAAAGAAAGTCTTTGCTGCCCTGGGAACTAAATGGGAATATTATACCTTTTGGCTCGGGAAAAGTGGAAAGGATTAATGGGGAAATAAAGAAACAGCTAACCAAATTAACCATGAAAACTGAGATGTCTTGGGTAAAGTGTTTCCCATTAGCCTTAATAATATCAGGACTCAACCTCATACTGATGTAGGAATTTCCCCTTTTGAAATGCTGTATGGAATGCCATAAGATCTAGACATTCCCAGGGACCATCCCAGACTTGACAATCACCAGCTCCAACAGTTCGTTACACAACTCATGGTTTGACGAGGTCAGTTGTTAAACAAGAGCCTCGTGGTGCAAAGATCTCCACTTGAGATTGCAATCCACAACATAAAATCAGGGCATAGAGTTCTAATTGGAACACAGAAAGGGACCTCACTGACCCCTCGTTGGGAGGGACCTTATCTTGTCTTGCTCACCACAGAAACTGCCACTGGAACTGCTGAGCGGGGCTGGATGCCAGTCGAGTGAAAGGAGCCCTCCCTGAGGAACAGTGGGAATGCCAGGGAAACCCAGAGACACTAATCTTAAACTGCATAAAAGAACTAATGAATTAAGTTAATACCATATTATGTCTTGGAAAAGATTGTATATGTTATACTTTTGCATGCATAAGGTGTAAAATTTGTAAGGAAAACGTGTAGGCGAAGGAGGCAGAGACGTAAGGAAGGGGAGAATGCTGGAAAGCCCCAGGGGTCAGCACAAACACATCCTATGGACCCCGACCACAAAATCCCCCAGCCTTTCACCTAAGGGAGGCACAGAAACCGAGGTCAAAATTACAGCATTACGGGAACCAGCAAGGGGAATTTTAATTAAGAAAAGGAATCCACCACTTTTCTTTTACTTTATGTATTTGATAATCATTTTAGGCTGCATATGGGAAAAAGGAGCGTGGGCAGAAGGTAACCTCCATCAACCATTTAAGTGGTGCTTAATTAGATAGGAAGATCAGCATGTGATACAGACTATTACAACTCCTGGAGCACCTAGTTTCACGATCACTCTGTGCCAAATAGTGCCCATAGGCCCTTGCTCAAATCTGAAAGGATTCTATTTCTGTCCTAGCTCCAACCCTGGACGAGGGTATTGTAATAGCCCTGGACAGTATTATTGTGCACACTGGGGATGTGAAACAATTGCATCACACTGGAATCCAGGAGCAGGAAGAAATAAAGCTCTTAGTGTAGAATGGAAACCAAAAAAATGTATACCTCCCAAGAGAGAATGCAGCGGGGGAATAATCCAAACAGGACAAGTGATGATTATTCCCAGAGTCACATACCACCCTGAAGAATTTGTGTATGATAATCAGAACTCTCCAAACCATCATTTACAAAAACGAGAACCATTTATCACTTTGACTATAGCCACCCTGATGGCTGTAGGAATTGCAGCTGCAGGGACAGGGATAACCTCACTTGTGCAGCAGAACCAAAAGTTTCAATCACTTGGAATAGCTGTAGATAAGGACGTAATTCCAATTGAAAAATCAATCAGTGCATTAGAAAAATGGTTAAGATCGCTGTCAGAAATAGTATTGCAAAACCATAGGGGACTTGACCTTATGTTTTTACAACAAGGAGGATTATGTGCTGCACTAGGGGAACAGTGTTGTGTTTAAGCAGACCATAGTGGAGTTGTTAGGGATACCATGACTGAACTCAGGGAGGGCCTAGAGAAACAAAAACGAGAAAGAGAACTGCAGCAGAGCTGGTATGAGTCCTGGTTTAACCATTCTCCATGGCTAACTACCCTGCTGTCCACTATTGCAGGACCCCTAATATTGGTGATTTTAGTGTTGACCTTTGGACCATGTATTTTTAACAAAATCATTCAATAGTCAAAAGAAAGCTGGAAGCCCTGCACTTAATGTTGGTAAGAGCACAGTATGAGCCTATACAGGATGAAGGGTTAGAACTGAGCCATGCAGAATTGCAAAGATTTGATCAGCAAAAATGATAAAAAGGGGGAATTGTAACAGAGTACGTGTAAGACTTTGCTAATCAAACATTGCTAAATTAGGGAACACGGCCAAAAGACCACTGAGACTTGCTTAAGCTAGCTGAAAGATTATATCTCAAATAGCCACAAACATCTGTATGTGTATGTGCCCAGTTTGTGGATGATTGAAAAAAAAAGATAGGAAAAAGTCAACCAATGGCTAAGAGAAGAAGACCACAGCCTTCCTCCCCACGACCACCAGGAGCCAGAAGAGCCCCCAGCAACTGGCTGTGCAGACACAGAAAGAACGTGAGAAGATGCTGAAAGGCACGGACACGGGAGAAGATGAAAATAACAGAGGGACTGACACGGAGTGGGGTGCGCGCCGCTGGTGGAGCGGAGACTCCCCGGACCCCAGCGCTGATTTGCTTATTGCTGCTTGATCAATAAATACTTCGATTCCATTTATTGGAGTTGATCAATTTATTACAGAAAAATTTATAACAATGCAGACCTAGAATGGGGCAGGGACCGGGAATGGGGACAGGGAATGGGAATGCAGTCAGGGACTGGGAATTCTGCACTTGTCATGGGGACAGGGACCTCGACAGGGACCAAGACCTGGAATATGAGACAGGGATAGGGAATGGAATTGGGAATGGGACTAGGAAAGGGGACAGGGAATGTGTTCAGGGACCGGGAATGCGTTCAGGGACCGGGAATGCCAATGGGAATAATGCAGTGGGACTGAGAATGGGACCAGGTGTGGGAATGGGACCGAAAGGAAGACAGGGACCAGGAATTTGGCTGATAGAATGGGGACAGGGAGCTGGACTACAAGACTGAAGGGACCAAGGAATAAGGGACCGGGTCCAGAACTAGAGGATTGAGACCAAGACTGAGAATGGGATGGGGAGTGGGGACAAGGACTGGGAATAGGGACAGAGACAGGGACTGGGTGTCAGGACTGGTTATGGCTTCAGATCTTCCCAGAGCAGAGCAGCTGCTGGCTGCTGTAAAGTTGTTTCTTGTCAAGGCACGTCAGGCTCCAAAGGCAGAGAGCCCAAGGCTCTCCAGTCCCTGTTCAATCTCTCTGCCATAAAGTCCCGATGGAAGCAGGAGCAGCTCTCTGCTGCAAGAGGTCGAAGCTGCGGCTGGTGCAGAGTCTCCAGAGGCAGATGCTCCCTGGCCTTTCTTCTTCTGTTCTTTTCTTCTTCACCTTCTTCTTCCCTCATGTGCTGGTAGTGGTGATGATGATGGTGGGGGAAAGAGAGAAGGACAAGAGAGGAGTGAGAGAGAGCTCTGGATACAATACAGGGATGTTTTTGGACAAATTACCCAATGAGCCAAAATCATTAACCTGACAAATTTCTCCTAAACCTTTTAGAAATCCATAATACTAAAGTCTACATATAACTTGTGCATATGGCCTATCTGTTCTCTGTGAAGAATATATAAAATATTAATATTGTAATTTTATTTTGTCTGGGACTAAGTTTTTAATGTCTCAATCAGCCAGTATTTTATAGGAGATTCCACGGCTTTTACTTTTCATGGTATTTGAAACATATTTCTACGTGCTTCACACTAAGATTTAAACGTCTACTTCATATCTATGCTACTTAATATTTTTAATTCCTGAAACTAAAACCTAGACATCTATTTAATGTCTGTGTGGTTTCTTGTACTTTAACTTCTCAAAATATTTTAAATTTAATTCTTGCATACTGTTCTCTCCTGGAGGGAGTCAGAGAGGCTTCTCTGTTCCACTCTCCAACAACCAGGAATGGGGACAGGGACAGAGAATGGGGACTGGGAAAGGGACATTGGAATGTGAATGAAAACATGAACAGGGAATGGGAATATGGGAACAGAACAGGAAATATCAAAAGAGAAATTGGGAAGAAAATACGGGATGGAGATTTAGAATATAGGACAGGGAACAGACATGGGGATAGGGCAAAAGGAGTGGGAATGGGAATATGGGAAGGGGACTGGAAATAAAGAAATGGAAATATGGGAATGGGACTGGGATCAGGAATACTAGAAGGGGAACAGGACAGGGAATATGGGACTGGGAATATGTGAACAGTAACCAGGCAGAGAATACAGGACAGGGAATGATACCGGGAATGGGATCTGAACTGGGACGGGGGCAAGAATGGTGTGAGACAGGAATGGGCTGGGGGTAAGGGCAGTGACAGTGGGGAGAGGAGGATCCTGGACAGGGGACAGCGGGAGCCGGGTCAGGGGGAAATGGGGAGGGTGTCAGGGCAGGGGGTCCTTGATCAGCTGCCCCAGAACCTCCGTCAGCATCTCCCAGTGCAGCCAGAGCCGCTGGGCCTGGGGTGCCCAAAGCCCTGAGAAACCCCCAAGGAAATTTGAAGTCCCTGGAACACAGGGTCCTCTACATCCTCTGGAAGATCCCCCTGTGTCAGCAGGAATGTCTTAGTTCAATGTCTTCATTTTTACCCCTGTATTGGGTGTCTGGGAAGGAGAAAGAGAAACGCAAAGAAAATCCACGCCACAGGGAGGCAGCACGAAGCTTTTTCTGCACTCGGGGCACTTACAGGGCTTCTCTTAGTGGAGACGACGTTGGTGTTGGGTCAAGTTAGACCTCTGTGAGAAGCTCTTTCCACACTCAGGACACTCATAGGGTCTCTCCCCGGTGTGGATGCGCCGGTGCCTGACGAGGGTGGAGTTTTTCTTGAATCCCTTCCCGCAGTCGCGGCAGCAGAAGGGCCTCTCATCCCAGTGAGTGCGATAGTGCTGCAGAAGGCTGGACCTCCTCTGAAACCTCTTCCTGCATTTATTACATTCGTAGGGTCTCTCCCCTGTGTGCATAAGTTGGTGGGTGAGTAGGTTGGACTTTTGATTGAAGCTCTTCCCACAGTCGGGGCAGCAGAAGGGCCTCTCCCCTGTATGAATGCGATAGTGCCGGAGGAGATCGATGCGGGTGTGAAACCTCTTCCTGCATTTATCACACTCGTAGGGCCTCTCCCCAGTGTGGATCCTCTGGTGAACAGCCAGGTTTGAGCTCTGGGTGAATCTCTTCCCACACTCCCCACACTCATAGGGCCGTTCCCCCGTGTGGATTTTCCGGTGTCTGATCAGGTTGGATCTCCACCTGAAGCCCTTCCCACATTCCGAGCACTTGTGGGGCTTCTCCCCATGGTGAAGCTGCTCACGCAGCCCCAGCTCCGAGCTCCGGCCGCCTCCCCGGCCCGGGCTGGCTCTTTCCTGCTGGGATCCCCGGGCTGTGCGTTTGCAGCCCCTCCTGCTGCGGGATCTGCGGGGCTTTTCCTCCCCGTTGCATTCCTGCGCCGTGGAGCCGCTGCAAACGGCCTCTTGCCCGAGGCTGTGCCGCGGGGATTTGTCCTCCTTGCTGTCCGTGCTCAGCTCCTTGTCTGGGGGAGGAAGGACAAGGACAGGATGGGATTTGCCTCCGTGCCACAGGGAATGGCAAGGAGATCCCCCCAGGGCTGTGCTGCAGCCGGGGCCGTGCTGGGCTGGGAGATGGAGCAGGACACAGGGGGAAAGGGGCACTGACTTCCTCCTCACCTGCCTGCAGCTCCCGGGCCATCGACCTCGTCCTCATGGCCTCCTCCTCAATGCAGCCAAGGCTTGGGAAATCCTGCTTTGGGAAGGAAAACAAGGGCTGAGCGTGTTGGGTTTGATGGTGGCGCTGCCCAAGGGCAGCTGGAGAAGTCAGCGCCCCTTTCAGCCTCGGGGGCCCGGAGCCCGCTCAGCACCAACCTCCCGCACCCCTCCAGGCTGCCGGGGGTCCCCCGGCTCCGGGATCGCCCCTCCGCGCTCTCCCCGCTCCGGGGCTCCCGCCTTCCCCCTGGCTCTGCCGGGGATCCCCAGGGTCGATATCGCCCCGTCCCCGCCGATACCGGGCGATCCCACATGGGAGCCGCCAAGATCCCGCAGCGCCATTTCCGGCTCGGCTTTGGGCTCCTGCAAGATCCAAACATCCCCTGAACCGCAAAATAAAATCCTCCCGGAGCACCCCATGATGGATTTGGGGCGAGCTCCCCCTCTCCACTCACCTGCGGGTTCTTGGGGGGCGATTCTGCCGCTCCCGGGGGACGGTGAGGTCTGTGCGGGCGTGCGGGAGAAGCGCGTGGTTCCAAAATCGCTCCTCCTCTTCCTCCCGCTGCTTCTCTCTCGTCTCCTCCCGCTGATCCTCTCCCCGCGGTCTCCCAGCGCAGCCAGAGCCGCTGGAACTGGGGTGCCCAACGCCCTGAGAAACCCCCAGGTCCCTCCCAGGACCCTTCAAATCCCTGGAACCGAGCGTCCCCCGCACCCCCTGGAAGATCCCCCCGTGTCCCCAAGCAGGTCGTTATTTAACATCTCTATTTTTTCCCTGGTTTTGGGTGTTTGGGAAGGACAAAGAGAAATGCAGAGAAAATCCAGGCCACGGGGAGGATGTGGAGCCCCCAGCCAGGTGTCTTCCCAACACGGATCAGCAGCACCAGGGCTCAGGGGGGCTCTGCCCACCGGGGGTCCCTGGGGATCATCCAGCGCGGATCCTGCCATGGGGATGGAGCTGCAGCAGGGCACTGTCTTGGTTGGAAAGACAGGTGTCTGCTGAGGAGCTCTGGAGCCTCTTGAAACGGAAAATGTAAACTCCTTCCCTCTAAATTAATATTACTTGGAAATTAAGGAGCTCCCTGGCAAAGATATGGGATTTAGAATAGCAGTTTTTCACTGGGAAAATGAAAATAGAAGTATAGTAATATAAAGACCAAAACACAGCCGAGTTTCAGCCATTCCCCATATCATTTCAGTGTTGGACAGTGCTGCAGTGCCCAGAGCCCTGCCAGGCCCGGTGCCCCAGGACAGACACCCCGAGCCCCCCCTGCCAGGCCTGGCTTTGCAGGCCGGGCTGTGCGGGGCCAGAGCAATTGGCCGATGGACGCGGCCAGGGAGTTGTGCTCAGCGGCTCCATGGCCGGCTGCAGGCCGGGGATGAGGGGTGTCCCTCAGGGAGGCTCTGCCTGGGCCCCGGGGCTCTGCAATGGCTTTGGCAGTGGCCCAGAGAGGGGCTGGAGCTGCCCTCAGCACGGGCTGTGCAGGGACAGGAGCCGAGCGGGGCAGGGGCTGAGCAGAAGCGCTCGGGCTGCGCACGGAGGAGAAGCTCAGCGCGAGCCGGCAGTCGCTGCTGCCGGCCCAGAAAGCAGCCATGGGCTGGGCTGCATGGAGAGGAGCAAGAGCAGCAGCCAAGGGAGCTGAGCGTGGCCCTCGAGGCCATTCCTGTGAGACCCTGCCTGGAGCTCTGCATCCGTGTGGGGGCCCCACAATGAGGAGGACGCGCAACTGCTAGAATGAATTCAGAGGACTCAGAGGGAAACAAAGAGTGTGCAAGATAATCAGATATTTAATTTTTATTGTAATTATTTACTACTTCTACTACTATTTCTTCTTTTCCTTCTTCTTTTTCTCCTTCTTATTAATTTTCTTCCTCTTGTACTTTTTGTACTCCTTCTTCCTCTTCATTTCATTCCTATCCTTATTCCTATTCTTATTCCTATTCTTATTGCATTCTTATTTGCATTCTTATTCCTATTATAATCTTCTTCTTCATCTTCTTCTATTTTTCTGTTCCTAACTACTATTCTATTTCCTATGTACTGCTACTGTTTTTTCATCTTCTTCAATTTTTTCTTAGCATTCCTATTCTAATTCTACTTTTTATGTTTATTTTTGGGGTTTTTTTGTTTTATGTGGATTTTTGGCTGGGATTTTTGTGGGGTTTTTTTTGTTTTGTTTTGTTTTGTTTTTTGCTACAACTACTACTATTTTTAAAAGCAACATTCATTTGTTTAAGTAGAGTTCCTTGTGTCACAATCCTGCTGGGGTCAGGCAATAGAAGAACTCCTTCTGGGCGGTGGCAGAGTCGCTGTCTCTGGAAGTGCTTGAGGTGTTGGATGTGGCACTTCAGGACACGGTTTCAGGTGATGGTGGTGGTTCCAGGCTGC
The DNA here is from genome assembly GCF_903797595.1 of Erithacus rubecula. NCBI lineage: Eukaryota > Metazoa > Chordata > Aves > Passeriformes > Muscicapidae > Erithacus > Erithacus rubecula. Next base: position 33,185 of record NW_027635583.1, on the reverse strand, counting down.
CGGTGGGAATGGAAGGTTCTGCAGGTGTCTCGTCCCCTCGGTGCTGCTCGGCATTCCAGCTGGGCACGCGGCACCAAGTGTCCCCCGGGCGCTGGTGTGGGGCTGGCAGGAGCACGGGGCCGGCGCAGCAGGCGGGCCCTGCTGAGGCTGCAGGGCCGGCGCAGGCCAAGGCAGCCCGTGCGGCTCCTCAGGCCCGGGGCAGCCGGGGCCGCCATGGCAGAGCCCGGCCTGGCTGGGCCGGGCCCTACGGCTCGGGCTGGGCAGCCAGGCAGGGGCAGCCAAAGAGGCGGCGCAGCGCCCGCAGCGCCCGCCGCAGCCGCCAGGGACCTTTGTGGACGGGCCCCGGCGCTGCCACACGGGGAGCCGAGGCACAGAGCGGCTCCGGGGAGCGCGGCTCACATGGGCCCAGCTCAGCCCAGGCCTCGCCAGGGGATGGTGAGAGGAACTCACCTCCTGACAATCGGCTCCATCTTCTTACTCTCTCGTCCTCATCCTCGCAGAGCTGGAGGAGGCTCACTCCGTCCCACTCATCCTCCTGTCGCGGCGAGCGCTGGGCCCCGGTGCTCTGTGCCTGGATGTCCTGCCCGAGGTCTTGCTGGCTGCCACTTGCCCAGCTGGATTGCACAGAGGGTCTCTTGTAATTCCCACTGGAGGCCTCCAGGTCAATGTAGTCTTCCTCCTCAGAAAGTTTTTGGTCCATGGACTCTTCCCAGTCTGATGGTTCTTGGTAACCCTCAGCATCTCTATGGGATAGCTCATGTTCACTGCATTCTTCCCAGTCATAAAAACTGTGGGAGCCACCGACTTCTCCATGGGCAAGGCCTTGTTCTGAGCATTCTTCCCAGTCTGACACTTCTTGGTAGCTGTCAACATGTCTGTGGGACAGCTCGTGCTCGCTGTATTCTTCCCAATCAGACAGACTGTGGGAGCTACCAGCTTGTCGTTGGGTAAGGTCTTGCTCTGAGCATTCTTCCCAGTCTGACACTTCTTGGTAGTTATCAACATCGCTTTGGGACAGCTCTTCCTCGCTGCATCCATCCCAGTCAGAGAGCAAATGATAGCTGCAGACATCTTCTAAGGAGAGCTCCTGCTCAATGCAGAATTCCCCTTGGGATTTTTCATGGTAACTGCTGCTTTCTTCTGGGAAGAGTTCCTGCCCAATTCAGACTTCCCCTTTGGACTCTTTCTGGTAGCTGCTGCTTTCTTTTGGTGATAGGTGCTGCCCAATGGAGGCGTCCTCTGGGGATTCCTCATGGTCACTGCTTGTTTCTTTTGGAGAAAGTTCCCGTACAATGAAGGCTTCCCCTGGGATTTCTTCATGGTCACTGCTGGAAACATCTTTTCACAGCTCCTGCACAATGCATGTTTCATCTTGGGATTCCTCATGGTCTTTGCTGGTTTCTGCAGGGGAGAGCTCCTGCTCAATGCAGGCTTCCTCTTGTGTGTCTTCCTGGTAGCTGCTGATTTCTTCAGGGAAGAGCTCCTGTCTAATGCAGGCGTCCCTTGGATCTCTTCAGTGTAGCTGTTGGTTTCTTCTGGGTACAGCTCCTGCTCAATGCAGGTTTCCCCTTGGGTCTCTTCAGTGTAGCTGCTGGTTTCGTCTGGGAAGAACTCCCATCCAATGCAGGCTTCCCCATGGTATACCTGTTGATATACCAAGTCACAACACATAACTGCTGGTTTCTTCTTTTGACATCTCCTGCGCAATGCACGCTCCTTCTTGGGATTCTTCACGGTTGCTGCTGGTTTCTTCTTTTGACAGCTCTGTGAGAGTCCATCTGAGCCTCTCGTCTGTTTCTGCCCAACGACCCTCGCCTGAGGCCTGCGCTGGCCAGGGATGGGAGGAACGCCAAGTGACTGTTCCGCAGGTGATGCCTACCAGGACTGGTCTCTCATGACAACTAGTCACGGGGCGCTGAATCAACAAAGCTCCCACAGATGGAAGAACAATGGACTGGTCCGGTATGGGCTGCCCTGAGTGTGTTCATAACAACAAAGATGGTTTGGTGTGCCTTGAAACGTCCTGTTTTCACCTGTTCCTCAGGGTAACAAGCTCCACATACAATAGTCCATAAATCTTCCCACCTTTTGGCCAGAAGCCACTCGCTTTGGGAAAGGACTATAAAAGTGACTTTCTCAGAGGAGACCCCCTGAGATCTCCCCAGACGGCAACAGACATCTATTGGCTGCTCCACGAGGATTCGTCTGCCCGTCTTGGTAGCTATAATCCCGACCCCCCTTTCTCTCTTTCTCTGTGTCCCACTATCGCATTTTGGTTGGCACTAAATAAAGTGCATTTCTGTAAAAGTAAACTGGTTTTGTTCCCTGCTGTGTCTTTTGCGCTCTGAGATCCATAAAAGAACCAGTCACGACCCCCACTGAGGTTGGGCGGATCGTGACACACCTCAAGAGCACACAGCCAGAAGTATCAGATGAATCAAGATGCCATTATCCCCATCCATAAAATTTTGGCTAGAAAGTCAAAGGATGCTCAGTAAAACCCACTCACCCTTCAACAGCCTCAGCTTGCCTGTGGGCAAGTCTGACAGAAAATAGAAATTGACTGTAGGCTATTGTGCCTTGAATGAAGTAACTCCACTGTGGGAGCTAAGACAGAGTACTGTGGATTTAATTAGCATAAGCAGTTTGATAACCAAGATGCCTTGGCAAGAGCAAACAGAGCTTTGAAGACTACTTGAAGATTCGATCAAGACTGTTGACAGGAAAGAAGAATGAATCAAATAGAAATGTTGCAAAATGTGTAAGCTTGGTTGTGTAATGTTTCACCCAATCAATGTGGTAAGAAATTACCAGCTTTCCTAAAAATGGTATATAAGCACATGTAACTGAGAGTAAATTTGGATTGTGATCAGCAGTCAGTAGAGCCCCTCTCTCTCCCAGTCGTTGATTCTCCAGTGCTGAGCGCTGCCGTGCCGGACACGCTGGATCTCCAGGAGGATCTGGAGCCCAAGGCAGCAAAGTGGCACCATTGACATTGCCAATGCATTTTCCTCCATTCCTTTGGCAGCAGAGTGCAGGCCTCAGTTTGCTTTCACCTGGGGGGACGTGCAGCACACCTGGAACCGACTGCCCCAGGGGTGGAAACACAGCCCCACCATCTGCCACGGGCTGATCCAGGCTGCACTGGAAAAGGGTAAAGCTCCAAAACATCTGCAATACATCAATAACATCATTGTGTGGAGGAACACAGCAATAAAAGTATTTGAGAAAGGAGAGAGGATCATCCAGATTCTGCTGGAAGGAGGTTTCACCATCGAGAAGAGCAAAGTCAAAAGAGCTACCTGAGAGATCCAGTTCCTGGGAGTAGAGTGGCAAGACAGACAGAGCCAGATCCCCACTGAAATGATCAATGAGATCATCACAGTGTCTGCACCAACCAGCAAGAAGGAAACACAAGCTTTCCTAGGGGCCATAGGTTTTTAGAGAATGCATTCCTGAGTGCAGCCACATCGTGATCCCTCTCTACCTGGTCACCCTAAGAAGAACAATTCCAGCTGTGGCCCTGAACAGCAATAAACCTTCACCCAGACCAAGCAGAAAATCGCTCATGCAGTGCCCTTGGCCCAGTCAGGGCAGGACCAGAGGAGAGGAAAATGCTTTACTCTGCAGCCAAGAACAATGGCTTGTCCTGGAGCCTGTGACTGGAGCTGCCTGGGGAGACTCGAAGCCGAGCATTAGAATTCTACAGTCAAAGTTGCAGAAAGTCTGAAGCAAACTACACTCACAAAAAACAAACAAAACCTAACAAAATCTTATCCGCCAATAATAAGAAAGTTGAAGCCACCTCAAAACAAATTATCACAAAAGCACAGCTCCTCCTGGCACCCTGACTCCCAGTGCTGGGGTGGATGTTTAAAGAAAAGGCTCCTCTACCCACCACGCCACCCACACCACATGGAGCCCATGGATTGCTCTCATCACACAGCACGGCCGGATTAGAAACACAAATCACCCTGAAATTTTAAAAACAGTTAAAACCGGACACAAGATAAAAACTTTAGTCTCACTAAGAAAAAGGAGCAGAAACAAGTAATCCAGGCTAAAAAGCTCCACCATGCAACCAACCACCAGCACAAGAAACACACTGTGCTCTTGTCACTGACAGTTTCTGTCTCATTGTTGAGATGAACCAGAAGTGGAAAGTGGCCGCAGGGAGCCCCACACGATGAGTCACACAAGCTACTGAAGGAGAAGATGAATCAAGTGCACTTGCTGAACTCAAAGCCATTCAGCTGGCCCTGGACACTGCTGAAACAGAGAACTGGCCAAAGTTTTACCTTTATACTGAATCACAAATAGTAACCAATGCTCTGTGGGTTTAGCTAGAAAGGTAAAAAAATTCCAGTTAGTAACATCAAGGAAAACCAATTGAGGCTGCTGATGAGCGGAAAAACATTGCCACTCAGATAAACTCTCTGTAAAGGTCCATCATGTAGGAAGCCACGTCCCCAAAAGTCAGGCCAATAAAGAATACTAAAACAAGGAGCAAGTTGATCAAGCTGCAAAAATAGAGATGTCACCAATAAATTTAAATTACTAACATAAGGGAGAGTTGTTCCTAGCTCAACAGGCTCATACTGCCTCAAGCCATCAAGGCAAAAATGCCACCTATAAGTAGGCACAAAACTGAAAAGCAGATTTAACTATAAATATTATTTCTCAAACTATCCATAACTGTAAGACGTGCTAAAATCAAGCAAGGCAAGCTGATAAAGCCTCTGTAATATGGGGGGCAGTATTCCAAATATAAGTATAAAGAAGCCCAGCAAATGAACTACATCACATTGCCTCAACCCCCTCCAGGCAAGTGCTACGTGATCACAATTGTAGAAGCCACCACTAGATCATTAGAAACCCACCCTGTACCTCACACTACTACTCAAAACACCGTCTGAAGCCCAAAAAAGCAAGTCCTATAAAGACACAGCACCCCTGAGAGAATCGTCAGACAACAGGACCCAGTTCAAGAACAGCCTAAGAAACACCTCAGCCAAAAACCAGGATATTGAATAAATAGATCATATCCCTTATCAGACACCAGCTGCCAGCAAAGTTGAACTGTACAACAGACTACTTAAAATTACCCTAAAGGCACTTGGCAGGGAAACATCCAAAAATTGATAAATGAACTTAACAAAAGCCACCTAAATAGTCAACACCTGAGAGTCCATCACTGAAGCAAGTCCTGCCCAGTCTGAAGCCTTGCACACAGTGGATGGGGATAAAATTCCTGTAGTACACATAAAAGGTATTTGAGGACTGTTTAGATTTGGCCCACCTCAAGGAAGGGCAAACCAATCCGTACAATTGTTTTTGCTCAAAACCTAGTTACGCTTAGTAGGTAATGCAGAAAGATAAAGAAACCCATTGAGAACCACAGAAAGACCTAATCTTAAGTGAAAACTGTGTGTAAAGTTTCACTGTGAATAAAAATACAGAGCAAAGTTGAAAGAAGGTATTAATTAAGGTAGGATGCAGATGGTAATAGAATAAGGAGTAGATCATGTCTTGAGTTGCAATGCAAGATGCAAGCAGAAGTATACATTCTATCAGCATCAGCTGAAACCAGGTGGAGCAGGGCTCCTTATCTCTTCCATGACCCATCCCTCAGAACTCCTCCCCACAAGGAGTTATACCTTATGGGAGATGCCCCACCAAAGGACAAAAGCCAAGGATTTCCTACCTAAATAAAATCGTAAATTTCAAACATCAGAGCAACCTTTCCCACTAAATTCCCAGAAGAAGACCAGGCCTATCTTCATCACCACTAGATGTTAAAAAAGTAACTACACCCTTTTTCAAAATCATTGCTTCAACAAAACCACATCTGTCACTCCAAGAAAACTACAGATACCATTATTTAGACTGTAACCAACACCCTGAGCAACAGGGTTACAGGTTGCATTCCGACCTTGCCTGTGTTTTGGTCTTTATATTGCTATACTTTCATTTTCATTATCCCAGTGAAAAACTGCTATTCTAAATCCCATATCTTTGCCAGGGACCTCCTAAATTTCCAAATGATATTAATTTAGAAGGAGGGAGTTTACATTTTCTGTTTGAAAAGAAGCTCCAGACCTCCTTAGCAGACACCTGTCTTTCAAACCAAGACAGTGCCCTGCTGCAGCTCCATCCCCATGGCAGGATCCGCGCTGGATGATCCCCAGGGACCCCCGGTGGGCAGAGCCCCCCTGAGCCCTGGTGCTTCTGATCCGTGTTGGGAAGACATCTGGCTGGGGGCTGCACATCTTCCCCGTGGCCTGGATTTTCTCTGTGGCCTTTCCAAACACCGAAACCAGGGAAAAAATAGAGATGTTAAATAACGACCTGCCTGGGGACACGGGGGGATCTTCCAGGGGATGCGGGGGACGCTCGGTTCCAGGGATGTGAGGGGTCCTGGGAGGGACCTGGGGGTTGAACAGGGCGTTGGGCACCCCAGTTCCAGCGGCTCTGGTTGCGCTGGGAGAGGCGGAGGAGCGGGAGGAAGAGGAGGAGGGGGAAGAGACGGAAGAGAAGCAGCGGGAGGAAGAGGAGGGACATAGGAGGAGCGGCAGAAGAGGAGGAGCGATTCTGGAGCTACGCGCTTCTCTCGGACACGCTCGCACAGACCGCAGCGTCCCCCGGAAGCGGCAGAATCGCCCCCCCATGAACCCGCAGGTGAGTGGGGACGGGGAGCTCGCCCCAAATCCATCATTGGGGCTCCGGGAGGGTTTTGCTTTGCATTCAGGGGATGTTTGGATCTTACAGGAGCCCGAAGCCGATCGGGAAATGCCCCTGGCCGGATCTTGGGTGCTCCCATGTGGGATCGCCCGGTATCGGCGGGGACGGGGCGATAGCAGTTCTGGGGACCCCCGGCAGAGCCGGGGGGGAAGGCGGGAGCCCCGGAGCGGGGAGAGCGCGGAGGGGCGATCCCGGAGCCGGGGACCCCCGGCAGCCTGGAGGGGTGCGGGAGGTTGGTGCTGAGCGGGCTCCGGGCCCCCGAGGCTGAAAGGGGCGCTGACTTCTCCAGCTGCCCTTGGGCAGCGCCACCATCAAACCCAACGTTCTCAGCCCTTGTTTTCCCTCCCAAACCAGGATTTCCCAAACCTTGGCTGCATTGAGGAGGAGGCCATGAGGACGAAGTCGATGGCCCGGGAGCTGCAGGCAGGTGAGGAGGAAGTCAGTGCCCCTTTCCCCCTGTATCCTGCTCCATCTCCCAGCCCAGCACGGCCCCGGCTGCAGCACAGCCCTGGTGGGATCTCCTTGCCCTTGCCTCTGGCACGGAGGCAAATCCCATCCTCTCCTTGTCTTTCCTCCCCCAGACAAGGAGCTGAGCACGGACAGCAAGGAGGACAAATCCCCGCGGCACAGCCTCGGGCAAGAGGCCATTTGCAGCGGCTCCACGGCGCAGGAATGCAACGGGGAGGAAAAGCCCCGCAGATCCCGCAGCAGGAGGGGCTGCAAACGCACAACCCGGGGATCCCAGCAGGAAAGAGCCAGCCCAGGCCGGGGAGGCGGCCGGAGCTCGGAGCTGGGGCTGCGTGAGCAGCTTCACCATGGGGAGAAGCCCCACAAGTGCTTAGAATGTGGGAAGGGCTTCAGGAGGAGAAGCAAACTGATCAGACACCAGAGAATCCACACGGGGGAACGGCCCTACGAGTGTGGGGATTGTGGGACGAGATTCAATGACAGCTCAAACCTCACTGTTCACCAGAGGAGCCACACTGGGGAGAGGCCCTACGAGTGTGATAAATGCAGGAAGAGGTTTCAGACCACTTCCCTCCTCCTCCGGCACTATCGCATTCATACAGGGCAGAGGCCCTTCTGCTGCCCCGACTGTGGGAAGAGCTTCAATCAAAACTCCAACCTACTCACTCACCAGCACATCCACACTGGGGAGAGACCCTATGAGTGTGATAAATGCAGGAAGAGGTTTGTGAGCAGGTCCAGCCTTCTGAAGCACTATCGCACTCACTGGGATGAGAGGCCCTTCTCCTGCCGTGACTGCGGGAAGGGATTCAAGCACAACTCCACACTCGTCACTCACCGGTGCATCCACACTGGGGAGAGACCCTGCGAGTGTCCTGAGTGTGGGAAGAGCTTCTCCAGGAGATTTACCTTGACCAGACACCAACAGAGTCTCCACTGAGAGAAGCCCTGTGAGTGCCCTGAGTGCAGGAAAAGCTTTGTGCTGGCTCAATGTGGTGTGGATTTTCTTTTCATTTCTCTTTTTCCTTCCCAGACACCCAGTACTGGGATAAAAAAGAAGACATTGAACTGAGACATGCCTGCAGACACAGGGGGATCTTCCAGAGGATGTGGGGGACCCTGCGTTCCAGGCACTTCAGGTTTCTTTGAGGGTTGCTCAGGGCTTTGGGCACCCCAGGCCCAGCGGCTCTGGCTGCACTGGGAGATGCTGACGGAAGTTCTGGGGCAGCTGATCAAGGACCCCCTGCCCTGACACCCTCCCTGTTTCCCCCTGACCCAGCTCCCGCTGTCCCCTGTCCAGGATCCTCCTTTCCCCACTGTCACTGCCCTTGCCCCCAGCCCATTCCTGTCTCACACCACTCCTGCTTCTGTCCCAGTTCAGATCCCATTCCCGGTATCATTCACTGTCCTGTATTCTCTGCCTGGTTACCGTTCACATATTCACAGTCCCATATTCCCCGTGCTGTTCCCCTTCTAGTATTCCTGATCCCAGTCCCATTCCCATATTTCCATTTCTATATTTCCAGTCCCCTTCCCATATTCCTATTCCCAATCCTGTTGCCCTATCCCCATGTCTGTTTCCTATCCCATATTCTAAATCCCCATCCCATGTTTTCTGCCCAATTTCTATTTCCATATTTCCTGTTGTGTTCCCATATTCCCATTCCCTGTTCCTGTTGTCATTCCAGTTCTGAAGTCCCTTTCCCAGTCCCCTCTGTCCCTGTCCCCATTCCCTGTTGTTGGAGTGGAACAGACAAGCCTCTCTTACTCCCTCCAAAAGCAAACAGTATGTAAGAATTAAATTTAAAATATTTTGTGAAGTTAAAATACAGGAAACCACACAGACATTAAATAGAGGTCTAAGTTTTAGTATAAGGAATTAGAAATATTAAGTGGCATAGATATGAAGTAAAAGTTCTAGTCTTAGTGTGAAGTATGTAGAAATATGTTTTAAATACCATAAAAACAAAAGCTGTGGAATCTCCTATAAAATAGTGGCTGCATTGAGACATTAAAAACTTCCTTCTAGACAAAATAAAATGACAGTATAAATATTTTATATATTCTTCACATAGAACAGATAGGCCATATGTACAAGTTATATGTAGACTTCAGTATTATGGAATTCTAATAGGTTTAGGAGAAATTCTTCAGGTTCTTAGTTTTGGCTCATTGGGTAATTTGTCAATAAAAATCTGTGTATTGCAGTGAGAGTTCTCTCTTGCTTCTCTCTCGTCACTCTCTCTTCCACCACCACCATCATCATCACCACTACCAGCACGCGAGAGAAGAAGAAGAGGAAGATGAAGAAGAAAAGAGCAGAAGAGGAAAGGCCAGGGAGCATCTGCCTCTGGAGACTCTGCACCAGCCGCAGCTTCGACCTCTTGCAGCAGAGAGCTGCTCCTGCTTCCATCAGGACTTTATGGCAGAGAGATTGAACAGGGACTGGAGAGCCTTGGGCTCTTTGCCTTTGGAGCCTGACGTGCCTTCACAAGAAACAACTTTACAGCAGCCAGCAGCTGCTCTGCTCTGGGAAGATCTAAAGCCACAACCAATCCCCACAGCCGGTGCCAGTCCCGGTGCCGTTCCTGAGGGCGCCTCTGCCACGGGGGCCTGAGGGCTCCACAGCTCGGGCTGCCTGTGCCACACGAACCCTTCAGCCCTGCTGCTGCCCTTGGCCAGCTGCAGAGAGCACAAGGCTTTGGGCGTTGCTCACAGCCCCCAGCTGGCCACAGCAGCCCATCCTGCCAGCAGCCCTGGGCTCAGAGCCCTCCCTCCTGCTGGGGCCGTGCAGGGGCCATGGGCCTGCCCCAGGCTCCTGTTCTGCCCCAGGAGCAAGGCTGCAGCTCCAGCCTGTGGGCCCTGGGCCGCAGCAGCCCAGGGCAGGCCCAGCTGCAGAGCTCCCAGCCCCGATGGGTTTCACTGCAGCACTGCTGAACACTGATCCCCATCTCAGATTCTTTCTCCTCTTGCTGCTGCCACATTCCCTGTCCTGTTCCCATATTCCCATCCTCGTTCCAATTCCCAGCCCCTGTCCTGCATTCCCTGTCCCATTCTCAATCTTGGTATCGATCCTGTAGTCCTGGTCCCTGTCCCTTACTCCTGCTTTCCTTCCCACTTTAACTCTTTTAGTCCAGGTCCCTGTCCCCATTCTATGTCCCAAATTCCCAGTCCCTTTCCTCCTTCCTGGTCCCATTCCCAATCCTGGTTCCATTCTCAGTGTGATAATTGATTAAAGATTCGTTTTAATCATGGAAGTTTTGGAGTTTCTATAAACCAAAATACTTAGGTGAGGCATGGACCTAGATAAAGGAAAATATATCTGATTAAATCATCCTGTTTAAATCCCTGTGTTATGAATATTATGTTTTCTAAATGAGTTATATTTACTGCCAGCTTGCAAAACAAGACTTTGCAATAGCCCTGATAATTTTTCAAGCTTAAACTTCCTGCCTTTGTGTAATCAATTGTGGCCTCTCTACTAAGACCAGACTTCCTGACTTTGGCCGTTCTTTGTCTGTCAAGACCAGATGGTTATCTATGAGACTTGGAAAATCGCCTAGAGACTTCACATTGCCCCGAGACTGCTTACCTAGCAAAATTATGATAGCAAAAAAAAAAATTATTGATTGTGGTGAGAAAACCATTCTATAAAAAGAAGCTGCAAATCGAAGTTCGAGAGAACATGGAGAGGGCAGTGACCCATTGATTCATTGATTCATCTATATGAAATAAATCAATCTAAATTTTGCTGAATATCGAGACTTTTTGTTTCTCATTTATAACAGTTTTGGTGCTGTGGCCCAGAACATCCTTGGAGCCCTGAGCAGCGCTGAGATTTCGGGGAGGCTCCCACTGATGTGGCCCCGGTTCATCAGTGGTTCTCGGGACCCAACGACCTCACGGTACAGACTGAGCAAGGAAAGAGCTCCCTGGAGACCGTGGCAAAATCACCTGTAGTTCTTGTACAGGAAGACCCAGACAGGAGCATGGAAGCTGTGAGTAATTGTCTGGTTTGGTGGAGGTGACAGTGTGCTTGCCTGAATGAGACGTGGATTTTGGCACGGAGTGAGAGCAGAGTCCTTCCATCCGCGGTTCCGGGATCCCGTGAGGGACCCGGCCGGTGAAGGGACAAAGAGAGTGAGGGGAGGCTGCTTTTCCCATCCCACTACAGGCAGAGGGTAGGTTCTTTTCCCAATCCCAGCCCAGGCAGAGGTGGGACCTGGGAGGGGAAAAGTGGAGAGCAGCACACGAGTCACAGAGGGAAGAGGGAAAGCTGTGCTGCTTTCCCCATCCCAGGCCCAGGTAGAGGCAAAATTCCTTCCCATCCTGACCCAAGCAAAGGCAGGATCCGAGCGGAGCACATGGGGAGCACAAACACCTCAAAACAGTCCTTTGAGGCCAAAATAGGTTTTAAGTCCAAATGAGCTACAAAAGGGTCCACAAGAAAATAAAATCAAGTGTATGAATGAATGAATGAATGAATGTGCATTGTTAATTTAAAGTTTAACTTTATGTTCTAAAAAGGTGGATTGCATTGTATTGTTGGAAAAGTTTTCTTTGCTGGGGGGAGGGGCGGGGGGCAAGGGGGTGGAAGTGATGTTTAAGTTACCAAAGAAACTAGTTAAAAGGAGGCAAAGGCCAGGGATAAACAAACTGGCAGATACTCCCTGAGAGGCTTAAATTTGCCAGCCTTTAAATGTATTTTTAAATTCAGAAAAACCAAGTAATCCAGAGAACGGGGAATATATCACGTGCCAGGCAGGAAACACAGAAGCCCTAAGGGTGAAAGGTTTTAAAATATCAAAAACCCCAGAGGCAGAACAAAAAAGAAAAAAGAAAAGAAAGAGCTGAGATGCTCTGAAAATGTTGCCTACCCCGTTAGCATCGGGTTTCCCCCAGCCCCGGTGTTTCCCCAGTCCCGGCACGAAGCTCCGGCGCTCCCCGGGCTCAGTCCCGGCTGCCGCGGCTGTTTGGCCGCTCGCTCTGGCCGTGGCCCCACTGCCCTGGCCTCCCCACCTGTGCTAACACAACCCTCGCCATCCTCTGCCCGTGCCCTGGCCTCCCCACCCGTGCTAACACAGCCCTCGCCGTCCCTGCCCGTGCCCTGGCCTCCCCACCCGTGCTAACACAACCCTCGCCATCCCCTGCCCATGCCCTGGCCTCCCCACCCGTGCTAACACAGCCCTCGCCGTCCCTGCCCGTGCCCTGGCCTCCCCACCCGTGCTAACACAGCCCTCGCCGTCCCTGCCCGTGCCCGTCCCTGCCAGCGCCCGGCCCCGGTGCCTGAGCCACGTGTGCCCGTCCCTGCCCTGATGGGAGTGTTGCCCGATGCCCCAAACAGAACACAAACTAACAGAGTCAGTTTATGCGGTGCTTTATTCAGGGCCCGGGGAACCTGCGGACTAGCGTCCAAAGTCAGGATCCCACGGCTCCCTTTTTCCATCAGGTTTTTATACCTTTTTACAAAGTGGTCTACGTGCAGAAATACACATTCTTCAAAACAATACAGATACATAAATCTTGCAGGTATCATTCCTAAAAGTTATAAATTCTGCATGCTTGTCTACTTAGAACTATAGGCTACCCCCCTTAATCCCCCTTGTATGTTTGCCCACCACCAGAACCCTTTATTTATTATTATTATACTTTAGCCTTATCTTGAAAGTTTCTAGATGTCCTATATGCTCTACTAAATCCTTTGATTATTGTTTTCATAGTTCTAAATGTTCTATATGCTCTACTAATTTTTTTCACTATTGTTTCACAAGGTAGGTTCTCAGGGCCTGTCCGAAAACTGCAGTTTTCTAAGCCTTAGCATGACTACTACTATATCTACATTAGTCCTTTTTCTCATTATTTCGGTATCAGGAGTTCTGACAAAAAGCTCTTTGGCGGCGCCAGGGCTGGGCTCCACCTCCAGCCCCTGTGCTTGGGAGGACCAAATCTCCATCCCTCTCTGAACATTGGTGTTTTACAGATGAGGAGAGAGAGTGAGGCCCTGACATAGTCGGGGTGCCAAAAGCAAGCTAAAAATAACTTTATGCTGTGTTTCTGCTGGGAAAGAAAAATGCACTGTGGGGAAAAGGGGGCCCTCACCTGAAAAGAAGTCTGGAAATAGTCCAAGAAATACAACAGGGGGATCATAACCTTTATCATCTAAGACCTTTCATAACTCTAAACACAAGCCCACAGAAAAAAAAAAAATAAAGTGTAAAGATTTATTGTAAATACTAGGATGAAAAGATCTTGTGTTGTAAATATTACAAAAAGATGTAATGTGTATAATAACACAGTAAAAATAGCAAGGGCAAGAAAGAAAAATAAGATTGCTTCCATTAAAACTGTAGCAATGAAGAATGAAACCAAAGTGTAAAAAAAGAAATGTCTTGCTGGTTCCTAAAATAAGTAATAACATGTTGGCTTTTATTAATAGTAGTAGACCATCTGACTCACTAAGTGAAAAGTGTGGAGTGTGTACAAGCTAGGAAAAAGTATAATAGTGCAGTGCCTATTGCTCTTGTACACAGAGTAGTAAAAAGTATTAATGCTTAATGTAAAGTTGTATGTGCAGATAGTTGAAGAGCTGAGATCAAGCTTCTAGAAAAGAAATGACTCTACAGTTTGTCAATTCAAAGAAATGCAGCATAATTTTAAGTAATGATCAAATGTGTGTGTGTGGTTGTGCTTCTCCAATGCTGCAATCCTGACTGCCCAGCCAGCACCCAGAATCTGGCTGCCTTAGAGTGTTAGCTGAGCTAAATACTCGTGTAAGACAGCAGCAGGGGAGTGTGCTGCACTTAGTGAATCATAAAAATCATGGAATAACAGAATGTGCTGAGTTGGAAGTGTCCAGCTACCCTCCGGGTAGCAAATGTTTTCCTGATATCCAACCTGACCTATTCTGTAATTCTGTGATTCCTTGAAATGTTTTAATGTTTACAGGGGAGTGTGTGTTGAACACAGTAACATCTAGTGCTGTGTAAGCACATCAAACTGATGTGGCTTATCCTGAAAACCAAATTAATGCGATAAACAAGACAATGCTGAGGCACAAGTTAGCAGCAGCTCCCCAGGTGAGGCTGCATAGAATAAACATTTATAAGAAGATTTTAAGAAACAGCAGTTGGAACTAAGAAAGGTCTCTGAAGTGTCTTGCTCCTGACAGTGTGCAAGAAAAGAAGAAATAGGAGATGTTGTATTAGCATGACATGCCTGCTACATATAAACTGTGATGTCTAGTTGAAAAGAAAGTCACGTCAGCAGCTTTTGTACAGTAGTTGAAATTCTAAACAATTAGGGCTGTTAAATTCTCATTTTTATTGTTTCTTTATGTGTATTTATTTACTATTTCAAATATCTTTTCCTCAGTGCTTGGGCAGCCTGTCTGTTTTGTGTACAAACAGGAACACTAGCAGGTGCCTTTGAGCTTTTGCATCCTTGAGGAAGAATACTTCCATTTCAAACAAAAGGATCAGGACTGTTTTGGTCAGAAAGTTCTCATGTTCTGTCCTTAACCTGTGACTTATATAATAACTTTGCTTTGTAAATGGGAATTTGTAGTGCCTTTTAAATGGGAAATACCTAAGAAACAGTAAAAATCTACAATTGAGAAGTGTCAAATACAATTTACCTGAAAATTAGCAAAAAAGGAGTGTCCATATTGTGCTGACTTGTGGTGGTGTCATTCCTATGGTGGGCATCTCCCATTTGCATTATGGGTCCAATGTCAAAAAACAAACATAAGGAAACTGTTAAAGTACTTCATACCCTATCAGCACAAGGAAAAATTGAAATGGATGATCATAACTGGTGGGAGTTATTTGAGGATGGAACAAGGGGAAAGAAGAAAGCCAAAGCAGAGGTATTGGCAAAAGAGTGCTGGAAAGGTTTGTATACTGTGCTGTTACTGCTGTACCTCATACTGGAATGTTACAGCTAAAAGCTGGGACAAAATTAACAAACGCTACCAAAGGAGAAAGTGGGAGACACCAGGACATACCCCCTGCTGCCAAGAAGGTTAAACAAACCTTGGCTACTGGTAAAAACCCTGTAGGTCTCAAAGGAGGCAGAAGGAGGAAAATAGTCATGGGAGTCGTCCTATTGCTAATTATGATATAAAGAAATAGTGCTGATGCTTGTTCCCAGTGTTAATAATAAGCACAAGTTAGAAACCTGCACCATTATGGGAAAAAGTTACTGGATAGCCACCAATTTGGGAAAAGGAGGGTGGGCTCTATCAGTATACCAAAGTTGCCAGGTAGCAGAAGCACAGCTCTGCTTCACAAAAGAAGGTGTGTGGGGATATTCAGATCAGGGAGGGTGCAAGGTCACTACAATGAGGAATTGATAAAGAATATAACTAAAGTGTTCAAGGGAACAAGGACAAGCCATAAGGGAAATTTTAACTTGTATGAGAAATTGAAACAACAACTCAGTGAACGGGACTTACCCACCTTGAGATAGAATTTATTTGTAGAATTAGTGAAAGAAATTACTACTGAACTGAACTTAACTCACTGTTGGATCAGTGGAGGAATGCAAATGACTGACCAATGGCCATGGAAGGGGGAGGGAATAGGCCCAGAGCAGTTGTTACAGTGGAATCAAACAGAAATATCGAGGGGAGTCAATGGACCTGCAGGGTGGGTTCTAAGTCATGAGGTAATAGGAGAAGTATGCATAACACATCAGGGAACTAACTTCACCCAACATGTGGGGCACACCCCTGTAAGACTATCCTGATTACATGGTCTGGGATATCCCCGGGGTCAGTTTGGGTCACCTGTCCTGGCTGTGTCCCCTCCCAAGCTCCCCTGCAGCCCCAGCCCCTCCCCAGCGTGGCTGGATGAAGGGCAGGAAAGGCCTTGGCTCTGTGCAGGCTGAGCAAGAACAAAACCATCTCTGTGTGCTCAGCCCTGTGCTCAGCACCCAAGCCCAGCAGTCTCAGTGCCAGCGGCCGTGGCATCAGCCCCTCAAGGGCTTTCCATGGCAGGTGCCACCACAGGTGAGCCAGGTGTGCCTTGCCAGGCATGGCTGCCATGGAAACAGTGCCCAGCTGCCCTTTCTGTCTGGCTGAGCTGGCCTTTGGCCCTGGCCCTGGGCTGTGCTGCTGGTCCCGCTGCGCCTGAGCAGCTGGCGCGGCACAGGGCAGGTGGCCACGGCACAAGCCCCCAGCCAGGGATCCCCTCTGGCTCTGGGCAGTGACTCCAGCCCTGGGCAAGGGGCCCAGGGCAGGTTTCCATGGCAAGCAGCCATCACAATGGCTCCAGGCCTTGGCTGCCTGGCACCAAACTGAGGAAGGGTCTGTGTGGCTGCTGCCGTGGCCCCTGAGCGCATCCAGGAGCGTCAGTGCCATTGTCCCTGGAACAGCCTCGGCACCGCTTTGTCCTGAGGGTGCCGGGGCAGCCGAGGACACAACAGCTCTGCATGCAAGTGGCCCTGGAGCCTGACTGCAGAAATGGGGCCTTGGGGTGCTTTCAAAGGAAACTTGGGCTGATGAGCATTGCCATGGCAGCCAAACCCAGCAGTGGGGCCAGTGCAGTGTCCATGGCCACAGTCCCTTGCAATGGCCCAGGGCAGGTTGGGATGATGATCCACCCTCCCAGCTGGCCCAGGGCAGCTCTGCAGGGCTCTTGGTGGAGTCTTGGGCTTGAGGAGGGTGTCTGTTTTCAATGGGGAGCTTTTTTTTGTAGCAACCTAAACTATTTTATACTCTTTGCTGTGTGCAGGCAATTTTCCAAGCAAAGCAGGTCTCAGGTGAGTGAGGAGAGACAGTATGGGGCTGGGGAGAGAGAAGCAAGGTTGTCCACATTGGGTCAGACCTGAAGGCACAGCTTCTCTGACCAGGCCAGGCCTCCTTAGGAGAGACACTGGTACAACATCAATCATGGAATGCTGCAGTCACCTCTAAAGAGAAATTTAATAAAATACACCCTTGTCCTGGTTTAGGGCAACATGTGGCATGCAGACATTGAGAGAAAAAGGAATAGCAGTTCTTTAGTAACCAAATGTTTTGTGTTGGATATAAAAACCTCATTAGGTGGCAGCATAGGGTCTAGCTTACCCAGCCTGGGTCAGGTGGCAAGTGATTGTGGCTGTATTTCTCCCATCTGTATGCCCTTATCTAAACATGGGCCCTATAAATAAAGCTACTGTGGCTGTTACCCAGTTTGCTTTATGAGTTTATAAGGAAAGGAATTAATGGTTTTTAAACTTTCTTTGGAAGGAGGGTACATGGATTCAGGGCTATCACACACTCACTGTACGTTTCTAGGGTTACTTTAATAATGGTACCTACTGTGAGGAAATGACACTGGGGAAATTTTCTTCCAATGCATCACCCAGTTTTTTGGGTCTACCCCACGAGATTTGAAGGGTTCAAATCTTCTTTAAATGTTAATGGTATGGTACAGTGGCTGGTGTTGCCGATATGGCTGTTCCATTTCACATTCAGAGATAAGGGGATATTGGCTTGGATAACCACTCTGATACCTATTCCAGAAAATAGGAATGCTGTCGCAGAGACTCACCCTGCCCCACAGCCCAGCTCAGAAATGAACCACCCAGATTGGTTAGGGATTTTGGTGAAGGAGATGCGTGAGATAGGCCAGACGTTGAAGGAATACCTTTCCCCATCTGGTGAGAAACCCTCCCCCTGCCTTAAAGGGGAAGAGTCTGATGGTGCTGCAGTGGAAGCCACAAGCATTACAACCATCCAGATTCCAACTGAACCACAAGGGCAATCACAGCCAACAGCAGTCACCCCAGTGGAAACAAAGAAATCTAAAAGGAAATCAAAGCACCCAGTTAATAAGGATAAGGAAAGAGGGCCCTCACAACCAGAGGTTGAGATCATCACCCTGTCATATCAAAGTTTCTACAATCTGCAAAAACACATTGTGCTATGGGGCTGTGAGACTTATACAACCTGGTTGCTTTGAGTTTGGGACCCTATGTGTACTAGTGTCCAACTGGATGGTACTGAGGCACAGAATTTGGCACCTTTAACCCAGGACTCAGGTGTGGATTAGGTATTTGTAAGGGAGCCACAGCCCCTTTCCCTCTGGGAGTGGCTTTGAATGAGTGTACAAGAGCGAGAATGCAGGAGTGCCATCATAGCATGTGCTTGAAGACCCTTGAGGAAGGGATCAAACAGCTGAGAGAAGAGGCAGTGCTGGAGGTGCTCTTTGGGAGGGAGGGACAGCATGAAAATGACACTGACAAGGTCAGGTGCACAGGGCAGATGTTGTGGAATCTGTCAAACCTGGGGCCATCTCAATACACCTTTATTGCAACAATTAATTCTGATAACAACCCAGAGATGGTGGGTTCTGTTGCCAACAAGCTTGGGAACTATGAGAGTGTGATCAATGGCTTGATGTAGGCTCATGTCTCTGCTGTGATTAAGGAACGCAAAGAGGAAATGAGGGAGATGGAGGAGGTGAGGAGGAACAGTTCCCATATGGCAGCTGTGCAAGTCACAGGCCCCAAAGTTAAAGCAAAGTCTCCCACTTAGAGAGAGGGTACACCCCACAACTTAACCTGTGGTTCTTTTTGCGTGACCATGGGGAGACATGGGGAAATGGGATGGGAAACCCACTTCTGTCCTGGCAGCATGTGTGCATCAACTCAAGGAGGGAAACACTAACCAAGAGAGCTCCACCAAAGTAAAAGTAGCCTCAACCTTCTGTGACCGAGCTGCTGGGTATTACAGAAGGGAGGATGATCTGTCAGATCCCCTGGAAGGAACCTCTAGTATGTATGCCCAGGAAGGAGTTGTTAACTAGGGCCAGACGGGCCCTGCCTCCAGCCAGGAAAAGGCATGGGAAAACTGGGTCTTTTTGGAAGGTATGGATCCAATGGCCTGACACATCAGAGCAATAAAAATGAGGTATTAGTTGATAATGGTGCACAGTGTACCCTAATGCCATCAGGAGATGTGAAGGCAGAAGCTTTTTCCATTGCTGGGGTGACGGGGGACTCTGTTAGAAGCTGAGGTGAGCCTGACTGGGCAGGAGTGGTAGAAATATCCTTTTGTCTTTTATCCTTTTGTGACTGGTCCCCAGGCTCTGTGTATTCCAGGCATAAACTTCCTCTATAACAGCTACTACAAAGACCCAAAGGGACTCAGGTGGGCTTTTTGGAATAGCTGCTGTAGAGGCAGAGGGCATGAAGCAATTGAACACCTTGCCTGGACTATCAGAAAACCCATCTGCAGTGCGATTCCTGAAGGTGGAAGAGCAACAGGTACCAATTTTCACCTTGACTGTGCACCACCCGGCAGTATCGGATGAATCCAGATGCCGTGATCCCCGTCCACAAGATGATCCGTGAGCTCAAAGGGTGGTCAGTAAAACCCACTGACCCTTCAACAGCCCCATCTGGCCTGTGCAGAAGTCTGACAGAGAATGGAGATTGACTGTGACTGAGACCAACCCAAGCACCTGAAGCAGGGTGTGTTCCCCCCCTGTGAGCACAGGTGTGAGCTGGACCATCTCTGCCCATCTGAGAGCCCCAAAGGTCTCTCAGAGAGCTGTAAATTCAAAGGCCTTTATTGCACACACTAATGCCATCTTCCCTGTCTGGTATGTTTTTAACTCTTGGCAAGATGCATTTCCCTCTTGCTGGCTGGAAGCTGCTCTGCTCCAGGGCCAGCAGCGAGCTGGGCTGTTTGGGCCAGGCACTATGGAGAGTCCTTCCCTGAGCGCTTGGTTGGTCTGGGTGTGTCCTGAGCTGTCTTAGACCCTGGGGCACTTTGGGTGAGCTGGGGGCAGCCCCAGGGCCCGTGGAAGCGTATCCAAGGGCTCTTTGTGACACGTGCAGTCACTGTGGAATGGAATGGAACAGAGTGTCCAAGCAGCCCTTTGTGACACGCGGTCACACAGGTGCTGGCAGTGACGCAGCCACTCCAGAGCACTTGGTGCACGCGACGGGAAAGGACACAGAGAGCCGTGCTGTGAGGAGTCCCCGCACAGCCAGCTCATCCCTGCCTGACCCAGAGCTTTCTCCAAGTGCTACTCCTGCGGCTGGCCTCACGGCCAGACTGCACCACTTGGTGACTCAGAGCTTTTCCGAGGCATCTGTCTCAAAGGTGCCCTCAAGGACAGACAGCAGAATGGCAGGCAGAATGCTCAGCCTGTTCAAGATGTTTCGGGGGAAAAAGAAGAAAGGCCCTGCAGCTGCCCCAGCACAGCAGCCACAAGAGCCAGAGCAGTTGCAGCCACTGGAGGATGGTGAGTGGAAGAGCTGGACCACAGGTCTGGTGCTTGCAGCCAGCTTGGCCCCATCCCATCCCATCCCATCCCATCCCATCCCATCCCATCCCATCCCATCCCATCCCATCCCATCCCATCCCATCCCATCCCATCCCATCCCATCCCATCCCATCCCATCCCATCCCATCCCATCCCATCCCATCCCATCCCATCCCCTGCAAACATTCCCATGCCGTGCTCTGTTCCCTGCCCATCTGGGGCTGTCCCTGTCTGGGCAGTGCAGGGCTGGGCTGTGTTCTCCAGCCTCTCCCACAGCCCCTCAGCTCTGGCTGCGCTTGCTCTGTGCCAGATGCAGGGAAGGACCGGACACAGGAGCAGGACCGTGGCCGCTTCCGCAGAGCTGTGCAGGTACCTGCGGCCATCCCCACCTGGGTCGGGGCTGCTGTCCCTGCTCGGCCAGTGCCACATGTGGAGCACTCCATGGAGCAACCCTCCCTTCCCGCCCTTTGTTCTCCTGCAGGTGCTGCGGAGGTTCCTGCGCGTTCGGCGTACAAATACCACGGCCACAGTAACTGAGGGCACAGCCCAGCCCAACTCCAGGCCGAGCGAGCTGCAGGCAGAGCCTGGTGCCAGCACAGCATCCCCTGCACGTGCAGCAAACTCTGCCAGGGCAGCGGCTGAGGGCAGGGTGAAGGCTGGCACGGCCCAGGCAGAGGGCATGGCCAGCACAAACAGCCCCACACGGAGCATCTCAAAGACTGACCCCACACCCACTCGGACTGCCATTCCTACTTCTGCTCTGGATTTGTTCCAGCAGCAGGTCAGCACCCTGGGGCCAGGGATGAAGGCCTCCCAGGATCATGTGTCCCTCAAGCCACGTCCACTGTGCCCCCTCAGCCTTTGAGGCCAGCACAGTGCGGTGCCCGTTTCAGCTGCCCGAGTGCCTCGGCACAGGCCTCTGGCCTCTGGGCCCTGAGGCACCTGCGTGGGGTTGCAGGGCCAGGGCCCTGTTGGTGCTGCAGCCCTCCAGGGCTTCACAGCACAGCTTTGTGTTGCACACAGAGCGGAGGAATACGCAGCCTGTATCAACACCTGGTGGAGCAGTTGGGTGATCCCGATGGAGAGATGGTGGAGATGACCCTCTCTGTGCTCTCCCATATGCTCTAGGAAAAAGACCTCAAGATACCCAGTGCCGCAGCGCAGAAGTTGGCTGAGCCACTCCTGCCACACTTTGAAAACGTAAGGCTCTGTGCCCACAGGCACTGGACACTGCCTGGAAACTTTATGCCCTGGGCAGTTTTGGGCGTTTGCCCCACTGGGCCTGGACTAGTCGGTGCTGAGCTCTTCTCCTTTCCTCCAGGACAACAGCCACGTGCAGCTGCTCTCCATCCAGCTCTTCTGCAAGGTGATGGAGCTGGTAGTGGAAGAGGGGAAAAAGGCTCTCACGAGAATCGTGAGCCAGAGCCTGCTCCCACTCTTTTTGCACTGGCATGACGAGAACCGGTGCGTGGCGAAGGTGAGGTTTTGTGTCATGCTGCTGCATCCCTGGCAGGGGCTTGGCTGCCTCTTCCCCTGGCACCTCATGGGCTCCAGCCTCGCCCTGGCCTTGGCACGGGGACGTGGGTCCCACGCCCCGGGTTCTGTGCTACCTCCGGCTCTGTGCTGCTCTCCAGGCCTCTGGTGAAACCCTGCTTTGTGCGGCACGCTTCCTGGGGAGGAAGGATCTGGAGGAGCTGCTGAGCCAGCCATGGCGCATGAAGGTCGCCAAGTGCCTGGTAAGGCCAGCCTAGAAGCCCCAGCCGCAGACTGGAGAAGTCCCCTGCCCCCGGAGCTCAGTGTGCAGGGCCGGCAGCTGTGGCCCTGCCCAGTGCCGCAGCCAGGGCAGCCGCAGCCTGCGCCCTACACAGGGGCTGCTCCCTTCGCTGGGCCACGTGGGCTCTCGGCCGGGCTCCTCCGGCCCCGAGCCGGGTGCCCACGGAGTCCCGGCCCGGCTGTGCCTCGGGGCTGTGCGGGCCGGGGAGGCCAGGGCTGGGTGCAGGGAGCGCCCGGCCAAGGGGCAGAGCCCGTGCCGAGCCTTCCCTCCTGGCGCTCTCCGCAGCTGCTACAGGACGAGAGCCGAGCGGCCGAGCACCTGCGCTGGGCCCTGCCGTGCCTGCAGAGCCTGCAGCCGCGCCTGCGACAGGCGGCCCTCAGGCTCATCGGTGAGCCGCCAGCCCGCCGTCCCTCCCCGCCTCCGGCCCGGCTGCTGCCCCGGCAGCGGGAGCTGGGCCCAGCGCGGTGCAGCCCCGCCTGCCCTCGGCACTGCCGCCGCCCTCCCGCAGCTGTGCCCTGGGGCGGCACGATGCGCCAGGGGCCCGGGCTGAGCCCTGCCTGGGGGACGAGGTCGTGTGGCCGCAGGGCTGGCAGCGCCCCTGGGGGGCAGCTGTGCCGCTGGGGCTGACACGGGCTCTGTGTTGCCAGGGCTCGCCGGAACGCTCCTGAGGGGACACAAGGAGGAGCTGCAGGTGCTCAGCGAGGGTGAGTGAGGGCAGCCGCCCTCGTGGCATTGGGGCCGCCGGGGGCAGCTGCAAATGCCGGGCATGGAGCTACAATCGCTGCCCGGCTGCGGAGGGCTCTGCGGCCTGTGCGGATGAGGGGCAGTGCGGGCCAAGCACGGAGAGCTCTCAGGGACACGGGGGATCCGTGGTCAGCACCTTCTGGCCCGTGCCCTGGTCTCCTGCTCCTTCGTGGCCATGGCAGGAGCCGGGTGGGATGGCCCTGGCAGGAAGGTTTCCTTGGATTCCTGCAATCCGACCTCTGACTGTGGCTCTATTTCTTTCTCTTGCAGCCCTTCAAGCCCTGAGGGAGGACAAGAGCCCCTCCTTTATGAGCCGGGTTATCCAGCTGCAATTCGACAGAAGATCTGCTGAACTTCGTCTGCTGGATCAGAAGAACCAGTGTCATTCAGCGACCTTTCCATTGAAGATGGAACCAGCTGCAGCTCCAGGCACAGCTCTTGCTGCTCACAGCTGAGCCTGTGGCAAGCTCCAGGAGCTCCTGCCGTCTTCCTCCCTGTTGGCAGCTCCCTCCCTCCATTCCTCAGCCCCTGCCCATACCCTGTTTTGCCTTCCAGCTCACCCCTTTGCTTCGCCTTCCCTTCATAAAGTTTGGTTTGCTCACTTTACCCACATCTCTGTGGAGCCTGAGCGGCACCAAACCTGAGCCCTGGGACACACAGGGCCCTGCTGCCGTTCTCTTCCATGCTGTGCTCTGTGCACGGACAGAGAAGAACAAGGACAGCTCAGGCTGCAAAGGTCCCTGTCGTGCAGGTCCCTTGCACAACACTGTGGGGTTAAAAGCCATGCTGAGCACGCTGAAGGGGACAAAGAGCCTGGGTTTTAGAAGAGCCACCTTGAGTATGCTCTGAGCCCAGCCTTGAGGGATTCCCTGGCTAGCATCCATATAGGACAAAGGAGCTTGCAATGCTGGAAGTGTTCACAAAGAGCTTCCTGAAAGCACAGCAGTGCTCCATCCCCACACAGGGACGGGAAGAGGGCAGAACCGGAGGCCAATGTGGCCTAACAGTGAGCTCTGGGTGTGCTAAAAGCAAATGAAGCAGCAGCAGCAGCAGCAGCAGTGGCGCAGTGGCCGAGACTCAGAGCGCGACCGTGCCAGTGGACGGAGCGCTGCCAGGCAGTGCCTGCACGCTGGGTGAGGGTCTGGGGGCTCTGGTCTCCCCACAAGTGAGGAATGGCAGCCCCTGCCTCAGAGCCAGTCAGAAACCCAAGTGAGACCAGAGGCAGGGCACTGTCACAACAACCAGTGCTGCACTCACTTTGCCACTAGGGCCCCATGCCTAGAGTGGTTCACACTTGGGGAACAGGAGGCCTTAGACGTGGCTCAAGTCATTGCTCCATGACCTTTTGGCTCTCAGATTGCATTTGAGGGGGACAAGGAGGAAGGGAAGGTCTTTTGCATAGAATAAAAAGGATTTCTTACTCTGGGGAATCTGTGGTACAAAAGACAAAATAAAGTGAAGGTGCAACAACATAAATATGGGGGAGGTTCAAGGGGAAGGTGCAAATTGAAGAAATGTTGAGGAGGGATAAAGGGTAGGGGTTCACAAAGGCATTGTCCAGTGAGGGAGGTAGGGGGGAAAACTGGGTCACCATGGACTGATGAGACGTCCAGTTTTAGGGGATTTCCAAAGGGGAATTACAAGCAGGGGGTTGGCACAAAACAGCATTGACAGGTAATTCAGGACAGATCGTAAGGAGGGTGGGAGGGTATAATTTTGGACTAAACCATTAACTTGGGCAATAACAGAACGCACCATTAACCAGAAGCACACTGCAACATGTGCCTGTGCAAGCTGAGGATCTGCATGCTCTGGTGGGAGGGAAGAACCTTTTCTGGAGGGGTTTCTACCTCACTGTCTCCAAAATCTTGGTCTTTACCCCAGTTAATAAACATTTGGCTGTGGAAGACACGCTTGGGGAATACGAAATATGAATAGTGGGATAGCTGAGGTTAGATTTAGTTTATTAATTTAAACTTTTTTTGTTGTGAGATAGGATTAGCAAGAAGGCAAAACCAGGTTTAACTTTAAATAGTATAAAGAGAAATTTTATCACTTAAAAGCATAAGAAAAAATAATTTAGAATAAAGCTTGAGAATGCTTGTTTTCCTCCACACACTATTTTTCTAATACTGAAAATATACAAAAACCAACTTAGTTTGTTTACCATCTTTAAAATAGTTTTTTACTAATTTACTAGAAAGAGGAGACTTTTTTTTCAGTCTATGAAGATTTCTTCACAAGAAATAGATTTCCTGTGGTTTTGGTGTTCCTGGGGAATGGAAATCTGATTACTGTGTAAAAACCCTTTTTTTAGACTAACAGTTGATCTCACAACTTTTTTTGCTGGACTATATTAGTTTATGAGGCACACTTTAAGGATTATATTTTTAAGCAAAAGTTTACCTTATTTTTGAGAGCATTAATTTTCCTTTTTCTTTTTTTGGGGGGAAACCATAAGGGATTATTTTATTATTTAAACTTAGGGGGTTACAGCAATTTTTACATTTGTTTACTTTAATATTAATGCTTTTGTTTATATTTACAGTTAGAACAGTCATATTCAATTCATAACATTTTGATATGTTAAAGGGAAAAACGTGTTTTTTCTCCATAGTTTAAAACAAGAGAAATTTTACTTCATGACTTTTCTTCTTCCTATATTTGGGATTTGACTTTTCTTTTTGTTTGATTAAGGTGTTTTTATCTTGTTTCTATGCATATTGCTATTTTAGTTTTTGTTGTTTTGTTTTTTATTAAATTTAGGAGAGACAATAAAGTACCTGTAGAGGTTTATTTTAGGCACTGAAAGAGTTAATACCTTGCCCAGGCAGCAGAGGGTTTTGTGATATTTTCCAGGTGGGGCGGTCGGAGCTATTTACAATAAAGAGTCTTTCAAGGTCCTGCTGGGCTGGGTAAGGACTGTAGGGTTTAGTCAGAGGAGCGGTGATGAGTTTCTGGATTCATGGCTGTTCTCCAGCACCTGCTGCACTCAGTTCCAGCCGCGGGCCGGGGGTTCTTCCTCCACCCTGCCCAGCAGACAAGGCTGTGGGTCCTTGCCAGAACGGGGCTCGGTTGTTTTTCCCACAGCCCCGGGGGCAGCGGGGCGGGCCCGGCAGCTTCCTGAGCTCTGAGTCCCTGCCCCTGCCCCTGCCCGGGCAGCTTGGAGGGGGCCTGGGCTGGTGTTACTCTGTGAGAGGCCAGAAGGGAAAGAGAACTTTCCCGGGGCTTTTTGTCTTTACATGTGTGTTTCACAAAGATATATAAATTTGCTTATTGCTGAAAAATGTGCTAATCCAACACTGGCTGGTTCTTGTCAGATACAAGACAGACTGTCTCTGCCCCTCCCGTGGCTCCCGGACCCCTTGCGTTTGCCCTGCCGCTGGCTTCCCCCCTCATCCCCCCGATCCTGCCGCCTCGGATGCCATCCTCGCGTTTCCACCCGCCGTTCCGCCGCGTCCTAGCCTCGCCCCCTCGGTGCCCGCAGCCGTCCCTGTCCCGACTCCCAGCCCCCGTGCAGCTGCGTACCGACCCCGCCCCTGCGTGCCTGCCCGCCCCTGCCCCCGCCGCGACCGCGCTGCTTGCTGCTGCCGCCGCGCCGCCCCTGCCCTCCTCCCCCCTGCCCATGGCTTCCCCTGCCCCCCCCACCGCCAGGCGCCGCCGCCATTACGCACGTGGAGCCCATTGTGCCCGGCGCGTTACATGCCCAGCACTCTGCTGTGTCCACGGCTTTGATAAACACGCCCCTGCTGCAATCCCCAGCCCCGTCCAGCCAGACCGCGCCGTTTCACTCCGTGCAGGCGCCCCCGGGGACGGTCCCCTTTCCCGAACCGGGGGGAGCCGGTCGGACAATGAACCAGCCGCCGGAGCTCGCCTGCGGCAAAGCGTTTCCGCTTGGCCATGGCCCCGCAGCCGCGCTGGCCGTGGAGCCGCCGCTCGCACCGTCCCGTCCGGAGCGTGGCCGCGGCCGAGCCGCCGCTGCTCGGCGGCTATTCCGTGTCGCTAGCAGCGGCGCAGCCCCCGGTCACTGCCGCCGGATCCGCCGGGGCGCCTGTACCGCATATGGCCCTGGCCATGACTGCGTGTGCAGCTCCCACGCCACCCGATGAGTCTCTGATCCGGCCCCCCGCTGCAGCCCCGTCTCTGTCTCCCGCTGCGGACACGGCTCTCTCGCAGACAGCGCCGCAGTCTGTGCCCGCCAGCGCGTCTCTGCCCTTCCCGGCCCCTCTCGGTCCAGAGCAGTCCGCCCCGCTCCCGACTCCCGCTGCTGGTCCCCCGAACACAGCTCCACTGCCCGCCTATGCCAGCACTGCTCCACCCTCCCTACAACTCGCCGGAGCCGGCTGCCCGCAGCCCGCCATGCAGCCGCCCGCCATGATGACCTCCGCCGCTCCGGACACGACCGCAGCACATGCACGGAGCTCGCCAGCGCCGCCTGCGCCCTCCACGCCGCTCCTGGGTCCCAGTGCCTGTCCTCAAACGTATCCCTCTGCAGCTTTCCCTACGCCAGACCTAAATGTGGCGCATATCCCAGCGTTTCAATGACGCCTCCGCAGTCACCATCCCGGTACACCGAGAGCCTCCAGCAGTACCACCGCACCTACCGCCGAATCCACCCAGTTCAGACGCATTTCTACAGGACAGAGGGGGAGGTGACGCCACAGCGCCCCGTTAATAATGGAACAAACAAGGAACTATTTTACACCTGCAAATGCTTTGCCTATCATGCAAAAGACATCTCAGCTTCAAACTGCGACGCTGCATCCTCAAACCCCGCCAGATTTAAAACCCAAAAAATATTATGATGCTTCCGTATTGACGGACTGGCAAGAAATTAGACGGGACATTTGTAAAGATGAATGCCTTAATGTGATGGCACTACCTGTCATCTTTAATCCCCAGCCCGGCGGTCCCAGGAGGTGGTCTCCCATTCCGTCTCATGAGATTAAGGAATTAAGGAAGGCATTAAGGGATAATGGCATCGCATCACCCTATTTCAAACAGGTGCTAAAAAGTACATTGATGGACATACACTTAGACCGAATGATTGTAAAAACCTCGCGATGGTCACGCTTACTGACTCACAATATCTCCTATGGGAATTGAAGTGGAAAAGGATGGTCACAGAAATATTAGCAACTTTCAGAGATAGTACGGATGTAGAGCTGCCTGCTCTGATCATATCTAAGTTATCTGGTGATCATCCCGATGACAAAAATGAAGATCAGGTGAATCTTCCCAGAGCAGCCTTAGATGATATTAAGAAAATGGCACACAAGGCATTTCTGCAGGTTCAGCCTGCAGGAGTCTTTGAAAAGTCCTACAACCTGATTACCCAAGACCCAGCTGAACCTTTCACCACATTTGTGGACAGGGTAATCCAGGCTTCTGAAAGGCAGTGTGCTGATGACATCGCTCGCCCGATAATGATAAGAGACATCATTGAAAATAATGCCAATACAGAATGTAAAAGGGCCATCAAAGCCATGGCGAAGGACAAACCAACAGTGCCCAAAATGATAGATGCCTGCAATAAAATCGGAAGTCCACAGCACGTGGCTTCTATCCAAGCAAATGAATTGGGAAAAACCCTTGCAGAACAGCTTGAAAGGGTTCTTAATGCACAGACATCACAAACTGCTGCACTGGCAGCTCAAACAGAAGCCCTGCGAACCAGGCAGGCACATCGCTGTATGCCAGATAAACCCTTTTTCCTTGCAATTTTAGGACAAGAGCTGAGACTGTGTGGTCTCATCTTTCAATGGGACCCCTCTCAAAAAGATCCCTTGTTAATGATTGAATGGGTTTTCATTTCTTACAGGTCACCAAAGACAATCCTCACACCTTTACAAATGATGTCTCAGATCATCATCAAAGGTACAGCAAGGCTTCTTTCAATAGCAGGCTGTGAATTTGCAATTATTTATTTGCCCATGAAGAAAACTTATTTTGAGTGGGCAATGCAAAAATCAGAAGACTTGCTGTATGCCTTGCTTCATTTTCCAGGCATTTGCTACATTCATTATCCAGCATACAAAATGATCAAAGCTAAATTATGCTACAAAGAAAAACCTCTGATCAGTGAAGAACCTTTAGAAGCAATTACTGTCTTTACTGATGGATCAGGGCAAACACACAATTCAGTAGTTACATGGCAAAATATGGAAACAAAAGCTTGAGAACAAGATGTTCAAAAGATTGAAGGTTCTCCTCAGATTGTAGAGTTAGCAGCAGCTGTAAGGGCTTTTCAGCTCTTTCCAGAACCTCTCAACTTGATAACTGACTCAGCATATGTTGCTAATATTGTCAAGAGAATTGAGGGATCAATTCTAAAGGATGTGAACAATGATAAGCTATGTCTTTGGCTTACCTGTCTTTACCAAATCCTATCTCACAGAACTAATCCTTATTTTATTTCCCACGTAAGGGCCCATTCAGGCCTCCCAGGATTTATGGCAGAGGGAAATGCTCGAGCAGATGCATTGGCATCAGCTGTCTCTGATGAGGAAGATACCTCAGTGCTTGCTGCAATAACTCTGCCTAACACTATTGAACAAGCAAAATTGAGCCATGCATTCTTTCACAAAAATGCACAGGCAATTAAACGAGATTTTCACATTACCTTAGAGCAAGCAGAAAATATTGTACGAGCTTGCCCTGACTGCCAGCTAGTTCTGCCACTTCCTGCTACAGGAGCCACCAACCCAAGAGGGTTGGAGAGCTTGCAGGAATGGCAAATAGATGTTACTAAGTATCCCTCTTTTGGGAAAATTAAAAAAACATCCATGTCTCTGTGGATACATTTTCAAATGCAATTTTTGCTTCTGTGCATACAGGGGAAACGGCTGAGCATGTTTCCCAGCATTTTTCACAAGCCTTTTCTTATCTAGGTATCCCCAAGAGGTTAAAACTGATAATGGTCCTTCTTATACCTCACATGAATTGGCTGCATTTTTAAATGACTGGGGCATTCGCCATACATTTGGCATTGCTCATTCGCCCACAGGTCAGGGAATAATAGAAAGGACACATCAGACTCTAAAATGCGTTTTAGATCAACAGAAAGGGAGAGATCCCCAGGTCTCACCTCAAAGGAGGCTAAATAAAGCATTGTATGTCTACAATTTTTTTGAACAGCTCTACAGATGAGCCAGATCCTCCTATTATAGACACTTATAAATAACAGAAAAGCAACAACTGAAGGAGCACCCCCCCAGTCTAGGTTAAAAACTTAGAAACAGGACAAATAGAGGGACCATACAATCTCATAACCCGGGGGAAACAGGGTTTGCGTGTGTTTCCACAGATGGAGCCTCAATTGGGTGCCAGCAAAGAATGTGAAGCACCACTGTGCATCCACAACCTGCTGAAGCCATCACACAGCAGCCAGTGATCCTGCGAGAAGCCAGGAAGCAAACACCCAGACCTGAACTGTGCAGAATCATCAGGAGAAAGTGACCAGGAGAAACAGTTCAAGGAAAAGAATGGAGTTTTCATGTTTTGCATGAATGCATGTTGTTTTTCTTTGTTTAGCTTTTGTAGTGAAGTGTTACCCAGTGAATCAACCCAAGACAAATATCTGGTTTCCTTAGCCAAGTCAGCAGGCTCCGACACCATCTGCTTATCTAACACAAGTCCTGACAAACCTTTTTCAACCTGTTTAGTAGGAGTACTTTGCAGAGGGTTTCGACAATGTCACCCTTGAAAGGTATTGGCCATATGATGATCATCATGCATTCCAACTCCAGCCAAAGACATCAAACTTACATTGACAATTTTAAGCTGATCAATTTTGATCTCCAAGAGCTTGAAATCTTAGGTCAGTAACTATGAACAGTTGTTCTTTCGTCATCTCATGGAAGGAGACAGTCCTCATTTTAAATGTTACCCCATATCACCCAGTTTATAGCAATGTGACTTTTTGGTGTAATCAAACTAAACTTCTCACATATTTTGAGCCACCCGAAAGTCGATTTAGCAACTTCCAATACGATTTCCCAAGGGAAATTTGGCTCATTTGTGGAGGACAGAGCATGGCAGGCATACCTCATATACAGAAGGTGCCCCTGTGCACTGGACACTTACCATAATAGCCCCCAGTGTTAAAGAGGTGGTCAAAAGAAAAGTAGAAAAATCGATCCTACACAGAACATCATTTTGAAAGTGACTTTCGCCCATGGAACTCTGGCACGACAATTATCACAAGCATTTTTTTACCTCAGTGTGGCCACCTCATTTGCTCTGAGACAGTTAAATCGTTGGGATGTTGGCTCAGTAAAGAAGTAAATGCCACATCAATTGCAATTAGTGACTTGTTGACAGATGAAGAAGCAGTGAAAACATGCCACTCTACAAACAGAGCAGCCCTTGACTTCCTTTTACTGGCTCATGGGCATGGCTGTGAAGATTTTCAAGGATTGTGTTGCATGAATTTATCAGATCATTCTGTTTGTCCATTCATAAACAGTTGCAAAATTTGAAGGATATTAGCTAACCAAATTACTACAAGTGATCCACCTGGCTAGACAGGTTGTTTGAATGTTGGAGCTTTGCCTCTTGGCTAAAGGAATCTTGTAAAATAGGCTTGTTTATTCTATTAGTAATAGTTGTGTTATTAGTGTTTTTACCCTGCATCTCCAGTGTATAAGGAAAATAATGACCAAGACAGTTTCTAATATTTTGTTGTTCAATGAAAGGGGGAGATTGGTGAAGGAATAGCAAAGACTTATGAATGCCTAGCAAGCAGTTCTGAAACAATAGATGAAATAGAGATGTTAGCAGTATTTGACATAGATGCTGAAAATAGTTATGTTAAGGTTTGAGACCTCTTCCTTTGTTTAGATAAAACCAAATACAATACATGCCAAAGAAGTAGCAGATATCCTGTCTCAAGCCTGGCAGGAAAGATCTCAAGATAAGGGTAAAGCCATAAAACATGGTAATTTAGTTGTTCCTATAGGTTGCATGCAAATATTAGGAAATTAGTATATGTAATAGATTGCTTATTGGAATTTAGAATATTCATTATGGAATAATACTTATTGTACTGCAAATGGAAAATCCACAATTCCCCCTTTCAGTTTTTAAAAAGGAAAAGAAAGAGAAGTGTTTGTAATCCTCCCCAGGGCCCTTTGTCAAAGCAGAACAAAACCACCACTCTCAAGATTTGTGGATACCTGAAGTGCCTAGGGAAATCTTCATACCTGGTGCTTTTAACAAACTAATTCCTAAATTTAATCTAATTACAATAACAACACCCATCACCATTCACCAAACTTATCAAACAGTGAAAAAATCCACCACTAAGTAATTATTCTAATACAACAATGAAAACTATATCAACAGTTCCTACATGAACAGATGAATGTCCATTCACTGCTTGAAGAGGGATCATCTAGTCAGTGTTTTCTCTGGTTGGTGCTTGGTGAGCTGGTCAGCATGTGAAAGCTGAGCTGTGATCACACTCTGCCCCTGGTGCAGGTCAGGGCAGACACCTTGATGGTCAGTAGCAAAGACCCAGGCATGTCTCATCTGAAGCCTGAAATGAGGCAAAGGTGATTCACAATAACGGATTGGTTGATCTTTTCTTTCTCTTTTTCAATCTCGCTGTCCTACAATAGGAACAGCATCTGTTATGATTCTTTCTCTTGTGTTTACAATAAAGAAGAAATCTCTAGCCTGGGAAAAATCCTGGCTAGAGGCTGAGAAAGTTCATGGCCTGAAAAAAATTGAACTTGAAAAAAATGCCTAGCTAAATGTGCCCTAGGCCTCCAGCAGTGTCCACAACCGGGACTGGACCAGCTGTGGGGATTGGTTGTGGCTTTGGATCTTCCCAGAGCAGAGCAGAGCTGGCTGCTGTAAAGTTGTTTCTTGTCAAGGCACGTCAGGCTCCAAAGGCAAAGAGCCCAAGGCTCTCCAGTCCTGTTCAATCTCTCTGCCATAAAGTCCGATGGAAGCAGGAGCAGCTCTCTGCTGCAAGAGGGAAGCTGCAGCTGCTGCAGAGTCTCCAGAGGCAGATGCTCCCTGGCCTTTCTTATTCTGTTCTTTTCTTCACCTTCATCTTCCCTCATGTGCTGGTAGTGGTGATGGTGATGGTGGGGGAAAGAGAGAAGGACAAGAGAGGAGTGAGAGAGAGCTCTGGATACAATACAGGGATGTTTGGACAAATTACCCATGAGCCAAAATCATTACCCTGACAAATT
>NW_027635584.1:0-44469 GCF_903797595.1 Erithacus rubecula | reverse complement strand
ACCTCACACAGCCCTGGGATGTCACAGCACCCTATGATGTCACCACACCCCTGGATGTCCACAAGCCCCTATGATGTCACACAGCCCTGTGATGTCACACAGCCCTGTGATGTCATACAACCCATGTGATGTCACACAGTCCCTATGATGTCACACAATCCATGTGATGTCACACAGCCCCTGTGATGTCATACACTCCCTGTGATGTCATATAGCCCCTGTGATGTCACACAGCCTCTGTGATCTGTGAAGTCACAGTCATTGCTGTGATGTCACACAATCTGCCCTGGGATGTCACACGGCCATTCTGTCATGTCACATCCTGCTCCAGGATGCTACAGCCCCTCTCTGATGTCACATAGCCACCCTGTGATGGCAGAACACACTCTCTGATGCCACAGCCTTCTCTGGGACATCACACAGCTGCTCTGTAATGTCACAGTCTGCTGTCTGATATCACAGAGCCACCCTCTATGATGGCACAGTCTCCTCTGTGACCTCACTGCCCTCTCTAGGTGTCACACAACCGTCCAGCGCTGTCACAGCCCACTCAGCAATATCACAGCCTGTTCTGTGATGTCACAGCCCAATCTGTGACCTCACACTACCCACCCCTGTGCTGTCACACAGCCCCTTTCTGACATCACAGCTGGCTCTCTGGCTCCATGACACAGCCACAGAGGTGCTGCTGTGCCACAGCCCCCTCTGGGACATGACACAGCCCCTGCCAGTGCTGAGCACTGTGAGCTCTGCCTGTGCCCTGCTCGTGTCCCTGCCATGCCCTGGCAGTGCCCCAGCCCTGCTGGGCTGTCACAGGAGCTGCTCCTGGGCAGAGCTGTCTCTCTGCAGTGCTGCCCTTGCCAGGAGCTGCCTCTGTGCTGGAGCCTGGCCCAGCTCAGCAGCACAGGCACAGCAAAAGGACTTGAATCACCCTCTCGGGGCTTTGGTGCTGTTTACATCAGACTCAGTGCCTGAGAGAGTGTGCTCAAAAAAATTCTCAAGAGCTCCAAGTGAGATTGAAGCACTGAAGTTTCTCATACTTAACTAGATCTCAGTGAGGGACAGGACTGAGAAAGTGTCCCCAGGTCCCAGTTAGAGCAGAACACTGGAGGCAGTAATGACAGGTGGAGACAAAGCAGGGAAAGGTGTCTCTGGTGCTGAGCACAGCTGGATGTGTTTCAGGAAGGCAAAGGGCCAAGGCCTGAGCCCCAGCCCCTGGCAAGGCAGATCCTGTGCCTCCATCATTGCTCAGGGCTATTACCGGGCACTGGGCTCTCGGGATGTGCAATGCCCAGGGCAGGACCATGGGGCAGCCCCTGCCAGGCTGCTGAGCAGGGACAAGGAGGCAATGAGGCCCCAGCACAGCAAGGCTCACTTGTCCCCTGCTGGCCTCAGGCCCAGGGCCAGCAGCCATGGCCCAGGTGCTGCAGCAGTGGCTCTGGCAGGGCCTTTCAGCTGCTGCCAATCCCTGTGCCCTCTGCAGACAGGCTGTGCCACAGTGTCCCTGCCCTGCGCCTCTGTCCTTGCATGCTGTCATCATCCCCTGGCTGCCCACCTCTCTGGGCCCTTCCTTTGCTGTCATCTCTGCATCCTGCCTGCCTCTGCCTGGCACACAAAGCCTTGGGCTGCTCCAGACTCCTTCTGGGGGACATGTTGCACCATAGCACTGTCCTGGGTGGGAAATTTCTTTTTCTTTCTTCCTAGTCTCGATGTCCTCACTTGCCCTTGGCATGAATCCTTTCTTTCTTGGGCTGTTTTCTACTATGTCAAAAGGATCCACCATCTCTGAAACCAGCCTTCAATCCCTCCCAGGGTTCTCCTCTGCTGTGCTCAGTCTCCACTCCACTGAGCACAGAGCTCCTTTGTCCCTAGATAGTGGTCAAGTGCTTGAGGCCAAGAGCCCTTGGACAAGAGGAATGGTTCTTTTCCATAGGAAGGAAACCACAGAACCCCAGGGTTTTGAAGGGAGAAGAGAAGCAGTCAGCAGAGGCCAAGGCAAGCCAGACCTGTCTGTCCTTGAAGCTTTTGTCTGAAAGCAACCTTTTGCTATATGGGAAGTTTTGGAGGTGGAATTCCATTTCAGCCATGGATTCATGGACTGGAAAGACAGTTGTCCATAGTGTGGAAGGAGGAGAAACCTTGAGAGGGTCTTCCTGGATAATCATCCCTTAGATAAGAAATTGCTTTCTTAGAATGACCAATACTAGAAATATTTCACTCCCTTTACAGACCCCCACTTTATATATTTGTGATTTTATTGGTCCATTTCTGATTCCTTAGGTGATAGGTCACTTTTTACCTAAAATCCCTAATAGTTGGTCAGTTTCACAATCCCTTATACTATTGGTCCATTTCTAAGGCACCATGACCCTACAAAAGCCCCCTTAGTACCTTATAGATTTGGACTGCTGCCTGGACCCCTTTGTGGAAGAAATAAAGTGTCTACAGAACCTTCATGCAGCTTTCTCAATCTCTTTTTCTCTGCTGGACAAGAAGGCACTTTGCAAGCTGAGCAAAAATCACAATAAGAGCTAATGGCCTAAACTTTAGGCTCACTTGCATTCAAGTACCTTGTGACTGAAATCTGCCTGAGACACCAGGAGAAGCTGTTCCTTATGGGACATCTTATCCAGGCTTGTTGTGGCATCTTGGGGCAAACCCCAAGCTCTAGCAGTTACAGGTAGGAAGGAAAGGGTAGAGTCACAGTGTTTCAAAGCCTGATTAGAGGCAGCCCTAAGGAGGTCAAGGCCAGCCAGACCTGTTGTCAGGGAGGAATCCTCGGACAGACAGAATTTGGAAGGCCAAATCCCACTTTTGTCTATGGGCATCTGGATGAATGACAGTTCTCTTCAATAGGAAAGAATGTAGGGAGCCCCGGTGTTTCAAAGGCAAATGAGAGCAGGCCCTTGGGAAGCCAAGGGAACCTAGACAGTCCTGGCAACTTTTGCCTGGCAGCTATCCTTGGATGTAAGGAATTTTGGAGGCAGATTCCCAATTTTGACCACGGATGTCTGGACTTGAAACACGTTTTTTTCTATGGGAAGAAAATCACAGGAAGCCCCCAGTGTTTTGAAGGCAGATGAGAGATGGCCCCCAAGAGGCCAAAGCCAGCCAGAACTGTCTGTCCTGGCAGGTTTCATATGGAAATAATCCTTGGATATAATCAAATTTGGAGGAGGAATCCAAATTTTTGCTATGAACCCCTGGAGAAGAAGGACAGTTCTTTCCCACAGGAAGAAAAACACTGAACTCCAGTGTTTCAGGGGCTGATGAGAAATAGCCCCCAACATGGCAAGTCAGCTGGACCAGTCAGGCAGTCCCCAGGAGGCCCAGCCAACCAGGCCTGTTCCACGTTCTTGTATCCTTGGGGTTCTGCAGCATCACAATTGCCCCTTGGTGTCGCATTCTGCCGCAGCAAGGGGCGCTACAACTCCCCTGGGGCCTGGAGTCTCAGACCTCAGGCAACCACTAATGACCAACAGGAAAAGACGACAACAGGGCGGGTCTTGGTTTAGCAAAACCTGGGATCCTTTACTGAGCCAGGAACCAAGACAAGAACGAGGGTAGAGACATGAGTTTTATATGCCAGGATAGGGGTGGACTTTAGGGTCAGGGTTCAGTAGTGAGAGGAGCAGAGGATTGCAAAGGGGTGGGTTGAGAAGGAAAACCAATGGGAAGAATTAAGGCGAGACCACTGCAGTAGAATTTAAAACAATGAGGGTACAGGCAAAGAAGATCATTCCAGGGCCATTCCTTATCTGACAAAATGAGTGGAGTGTCTTTTCCCAGGCTTGCAGGAGCACACCCCACAGGGTGGAGGGGTGGAATTTTCTTTTTAAATTATGCCCCACACCGATGCTGGCTGTCTAGGTAGAATCCCCACCTCCTGGGACGATGGTTCCATGTGGCCCTGTAGTATCAGAAGAGATCTTTGTTTCCATGAGGCCCAGCAATATAACAATAGTCTCTTTAGCTCCACAGTAGCACAATGGCCCTTGATTCCATGAGGCCTTGCTGTGTCAAAATGGTTTCCTTCTTTCCATGGGACTGCGCAATGCCACAATGGTCCCTTGATTCCGTGAGGTCACACAGTCTCAAAATGAGTCCTTGGTTCTATTGAGTTCCCTAGGATGACAATGGCCCTTTGCTTCCACCAAGCCTGGATGTGTTCCACTGGCCCCTTGCTTCCACGAGGCCTTGCAGTGGCACAATGGTTGCCTTGGTTCTATGAGGCCCGGCGATGTCACAATGGTCTCTTTTGGTTCCACAGTGCCACCACAGAACCATGAAGCCCTGAAGTACAGAAAGGCCCCTTGATTGCATTGGGCCTCTCTTTGTTAACCTGAGTTCTTAGTTCCACAGAGCCCTGTAGTTCCACACTGGTCTCCTTGGTTCCATGGTGCCACACAGCGTCACAATGGCCCCTCAGTTCTACAAGGCCCCATAGTGTCACAATGGCCACTTGCTCCCATGAGGCCCTGTGATGTCACAATTGACTCATTAGTTGCACAAAGCCCTGCAGTTCCACAGTGGCTCTTGAAGTGTCATAATAGTCTCAGGGAGTTCCCCTGGTTCAAAATGGCCTCCTTGGTTCTATGATGGCCTGTAGTGTAACAATGGTATCCTTGGTTCCACAGAGTCAGAATGACCCCGTGGTCCCATGGAGCCCCACAGCACCTTATAGAGCCCCACGGCCCCTTATAGAGCCCCACAATGTCACTATGATCCCCTTGATTCCATGAGGCCCTGCCGTGCAACAACAACCCTTTGGTTACACAAGGCCCTGCAATGTCACAATGTTCCCTTAGTTTCAATGGGTCCTGAAGTGTCATAATGGTCTCCACGGTTCCATGAGGCCCCACAATGTCACAATGATGTTTGCTTCCACAAGCTTTCATTCTGTCAATAGCAATCTCCTTGGTCCCGCAGTGTCACAATGGAGCCTTTGTTCCATGAGGTTCAGTAGCATAACATTGATGCTTTGATTCGATGAGGTTGGGGAGCACCACAATGATCTCCATGGTTCTTCAGCCCTGCTGTGGCTACCTTGAAAAAATGGACCTATGGTCCCATGAGGTTCCATAGTGTCACCAGGGTCACTTTGGCTCCACAAAGCCTTGCTGTGCCACAATTGCCTCTCATGGTTCCGTGAGTTTCCATACTGTGGATAATGATCTCCTTGGTTCCACAGTATCACAATGGACCCCTGGTTCTATGAGCTGCCTGGCCTCCCAAAGCCTCTCACAGACCCTAATGGGCCCTCATTGCCCCTCACAGGTCCCCATGGCCCCCCATTGCCCCTCATGGCACCTCACAGCCCCAGGCATGGTGCTCCGCCCAAAGTAGGAGTCGGGCCCTCTTTGTTCCCCTTTTATTTCAGACCCTTCACAGTAAGGAGTAAAGAAAGGCTGAAATGGAGCCTTTCCCCAGCATTTTCCTCGGGGCTAATTGTGATCTGAAGCTCTGTGCTGACGTTGCCCCAGCGTGAACATCCCTGCAGTCCCAAAGTCTTTGCTGTCCCCTGCGTCCATTCCCTGTCTCCCATGTCCATTCCCTGACCCCAGTCAGAAAGAAAATTGGGAGGAAACGTGTAGAAGGTATAAAGTTAGGTTGGCATGGAAGAATGAGAAAAGAAAAAGGAGAGACAAGAGCAGATAGACGAGACAATGGAATCATGTGATAGAGTGCTGGTGGGGGAGGAGCATGTTTAGACAGTGCATTAGGACAGGGACCAGCTCTGGGACATGGCTTGTGATAAGGAGAGTGAGCATAGGGAGGAAAAAACATCTGGAAAAACAGATTGTATGTTAAAA
The DNA here is from genome assembly GCF_903797595.1 of Erithacus rubecula. Taxonomy (NCBI): domain Eukaryota; kingdom Metazoa; phylum Chordata; class Aves; order Passeriformes; family Muscicapidae; genus Erithacus; species Erithacus rubecula. Next base: position 38,656 of record NW_027635584.1, on the reverse strand, counting down.
AACTGGGATTTTCTTTTAAAAGTTTTGTTTGGTTCAGTGGAAAAATGAATGGTTGTGAGCTGTGGGAAAATGAATACCCCCAGGCAGTTGTGAGGGGAACTAGAAGAAGTACAGAGGATAATGCAGACGGATTGTTAGGAGCGTCAGGGGTTCCTGTTATACCAGTGAGCCAGCACACTGGAGCCCTTGTTAACTTTTAAGATGGATCCAGATTGAGAACAGATGTGTTTCCTGATAGATACAGGCATCTCTCAATCCACACTGAATTGAATCCCTAATGGGGGGAAATCGTGAAAAATATCATTGATTATTCAAAGGGTGAGTGGAAAGTACGAGTAAGTGCATTTTATTCAATCACTGTTAGTAGATGTGGGGGTTAGGGTCCTGGCCAAGAGCTGTAGGATGGTCTGAGGGGTCCAGGAGTGGCTGTGGGGCTGTCAGGGGAATTTTCAGTCGTCATGACTCCCATAGCTCCAAAAAGCAGCCAACAGACCCCCGCCTCAAAGATGCTGCTGGGGTTTGGGGGCTCCATGTTGGGGTTCATCCTCCTGGAGCTGCAGGAGAAGGTGGGGGGTCCCCAGGGTTGTCCAAGTTTAGGACAAATTTTAGAAAAGAGACCTCCAAAGGACCCCCTCCCCCCCTTACAATTCCTTCCTTCACCAAGCTCGGAAAGAATTTTCTTCAGGGGAAAGTGGAAAAAAATTTTATTAACAAAATACAAAAGAAACACTTCCCAGCACAGACTCAGATTGAGATGAACTCGGCAGATCTTTGCCGGGAAGGGCAGTAGAGCTTCTTGGGCAGACTTCCAGAGGTGGCCTCCGAAGTTCAGATCCGTCTCCTCTGGAGCTGGTGCAAATCTTAGGGATGAGGAGAAGGGAGAGAGGGAGAGGGGCAGCCGGGAGCAAGCTAAAGCAAGCCCAGGGAGAGCAAAAGCGAGCCCAGGGCTAGCAAATGCAAGCGGGGGGCAGCTAAAGCGGTGGGGGGCAGCTAAAGCGGCGGCAGCAGCAAGCAGCAGCAGCAGGGCAGCCGAAACACCAGCCTAGATAAAACAGCCCGGGGGAGGGACCGGCAGCTCCATGGTGGGGGCAGGGAGAGGAGTTAGTCAAAATATCAACCCATAACAAGCTTATACTGGGCTCTGGAGTTTGTCCCTAAGAACCGTCGGAGAACACAAAGAGATCCCACAGGTCGCCTCCAATATATTCATGTAAGCATTGACACATATTCAGGTGCAGTTTATGCCTCTGCCCACGCAGGAGAAAAGGCTGTTCATGCCAAAGAACACCTAGTCCAAGCCTTTTCAGTTCTGGGGATCCCTAGGGAAATTAAGCAATAATGGCCCAGCATATGCATCCAAGAAGTTCCTAGAATTTGTCCAGCCTTGGGGAGTGGAACATAAAACTGGCATCCCCCACTCCCCCACAGGCCAAGGTGTGATCAAGCGTGCCCATCAGACACCCAAGCAGGTCCTGGAAAAACAGAGCAGTTCAAATGTGTGGATGTCTTAACAGCAGAAGCTCTGCAAAGCCATGTTTACTATCAATTTTCTAAATTGTTCATTTGAAAATATAAGTGCACTTGTGGTATGTCACTTTAACAGTGGTAATCAGTTCAAATTGTCCCAGCATCCACCAGTCTTGATTAGGGACCCAGAAACTTGGGAAACCAAGGATCTCTGTGAGCTCCTTACCTGGGGATGTGGTTATGCATGCGTAGCCACTCCCTCGGGCCCTCGCTGGATTCCCCAGAAGTGGGTGAAACCTTTTGTTCCAAAAAATCCAGCTCCAGCAGAAGGAGAGGAGAAGCAAGTTGCCATTGCTTCAAAAAGAAGACGCCACTGGAAGGAGGACAGAAAATCTTCCTACGATGTGGCTACATTCCAGCAGACACAGAGACTTTTAGCAAGCTTTAAAAATGTTTGTTTTTCCTTTTAGAGAAAGCCTGATGCATTTAACTTTGTTAAACAAAAAATGGGGAGATGTTGTATTTCACTGATTTAGATTGAGAAAAATGTTTTGTACTGCACTCCACTAAATTCTGTGAAGTTGGTTCAGCCCTCCCTTAGCCCCTCCCCACCAGTTCAACCCCATTGGGTGCAACTCAGTTACCCCTCCCCTGACCTAAGATTTGAAATTCCTCACCACTCCTTTGTTTGCCCTCTTTTTCCCCTGGACCCCTTCAGGAATAAAGCTTGGATTATCCTGGGAAGAAGAGCTTCCTTGGTCTTTTGCTTTCTCTATGCCAAATTCCCTCCATCTCTGACTCAGAGGTAGCCAGAAGAATGGTCAGAGAGTGGGGAGGATCACGGCACTGCAGCCCCATCAGACTCTCCCTCTTTAAAGCAGGAGAAGGCTTGAGGGTTTCTCACCAGCTGAGGAAAAGTGCTCCTTCAGCATCTCACCCGTCTCCTTCACTAGAACCCCCATCCACTCCAGGTGGTTCCTTTCTGTGGTGGGCTGTGGGGCATGGTCAGGGCCTGGGGCAGCTTCCTTAGACTCTGGGGCAGCATCCCTAGTCTCTGGGGCAGGGTCTGGCTCTAGGGCAGCATCAGGCTTTAGGGCAGCATCCCTATTTCCTGGGTTAGGTATCAGGGTTGTTATCCTAGTCAATCCCCCCTTATCTTTGAATGCTAAATAGAGCAGGCCTATCAGCAACACCAGTCACTGTGTGATATCATTAGCATTTAAAGTGGATCTGAACTCCTTGAAAACTACTGTGGTGAACTGAAAAAATTGGGTGATGGGTTGGGGGAAGATTTCCCCTGCTGTCACTTCCTCACAGTAAGTGCCATTATTGAAGTAACTCTAAAACCACACACTTAGAGTGTGATAACTCGAGATCAATGTGACTATGTTCCAGAGGAAGTTAAAAATCCATCAGTGCCTCACCTGATCAACCCACCAAATGAATAGGATAATAGCTACAGTAACATTGGTGAGGGGACGAATGTTCAAATAAGTGCTTGCAAATGGGAGAGATGTATCTCTGATCACATGGAGCCCAAGCCAGATTAACCTGGACAACATGGTGCCACCTAACACAAAACCTTAGGTAACTCAAGAACTGTTATTCCTTTTTTCACCCTGCTCTCAATGCCCTCAGGCCCCACTGTCTGGGCACCAAAATCTGTCCCGGTTTGGAGGACAGGTATTTGCCAAGAGAGGCAGGAGCTCCTTCCAGGATGGAGAATGTAAACCCCCTCCCTCCTAATTGTTATAATTTTGCAATCAGGGGCTCTCAGGCAGAGGTATGGGGGTAGGAGTAACAGCTCTTTACTAATATATCTAACCAGACAAACAAAAACAACAGCAGCTATGAAAATTAACAACAAACAGAACAGCAACTCAGCTCCAGTCCTTTTTGGCCACAGACACTTTTCCTGTGCTCAGTACCAGTGGTGGGTGCAGGGCAGGTCCCACGCAGCTGTGGAAGGCTGGGACAATGTCAGCAATGTCCCAGGTGGGAGAAGGGATGGAGGAAGGACTCCCCACTCACCACAGGGGTTGTGGCACTCGGCTGCATGTGCAGAGGCAGCAGCTGGAGAGGGGCAGGCAGCAGTGCAGTGTCCCACAGCAGAGAACCTGGCTCCTGGTGTTGGGATGGCGGGGGTGGAAGTGAGCAGCCCCCAGACATCTTCCTCCAGCCCCACCGGCGAGCACAAGGGCCAGACCCTGCCCAGCTACTCCCCATCTCTTTTGTCACCTGCCATCATGAGCTAGGGTGCAGCACAACAAGCTTTCCTAGCATCATAACAGGGAAAATTCCACAGAGAGAAAAAGGAAGGGAACAAACCCCAACCCCCAACACAGCCACAGCAGCCTTAGTTCAAGGGCCCCTGTTTAGATAAGGGCCTGCAAATGGGAGAAATATAGCCAAGACCACGTGCCACCAGAACCAGGGCAAGCCAGACCACATGATGCCACCTAATGAGGTTTTATATCCAGCACACAGAGCCCATAGTGAGGATATTTAATTGCAACAAAAATTGGTCAAATTGCAAAGCAAAACAGCAATGGAGAACGTTGTGAAAATTTTACTAAAAAAAGTGGGGGAGAATCATCCCTCTCCCCACTCCAACATGTGAGGTGTTACATAGGGTGTATTAGAGCACTGGGGTGTGCTTGCTAGTCTAGGCAAATCAGCTGGGAGATCAAGTATTTGATGATTTCATTAGAGAAAAGTGGTCAATTGATGCAGCCCTAGCTGGAGGAGTGCCCAAAAATGGAGAAAAGATAGAAAGACACCAGAACAAATCTTATAACATGGACCAGCCCCTGAGAACCTTAATGAATTCACATGAAGAGAAAAAAAATTCTCCAATATTTTGTGCAGCATAATTAGATTAAAAATGAAATATTATTCTCATTCTTGCTATTATGATTAATATTCATACTATTATTATTGTTGAAGTTGTTGCTGTATTACTGCTATTATTATGATTATTGCTATTCCTTATATGTACTAAGGAATATATTATCAGTCCTCAAAATAACAATCAATTGGCCACCTGTAGCTCCTGATCTTCCTGCTGACAAATCCAGGGAAATAAAGAACAAGACATTTCACCATGGGATGGAATCACATTACCTATTCACAGAAGGAGGAGAAGTTTGTGGAAAATTAAGTGACTCCAACTGCTGTTTCCAAATAGATGATAATTGAAAACTGGTAAAACAGGTCACAAAGGAAACAAGAAAGTAGATCATGCACCAGTCCAAACAGGGAAAGAATGGCAATGGGACACGTTTTTGTGCTTCCCTGGCAGACCATGGGTTAAACGAATGCTGTTCCTCCTCTGATGTGCTGCAGCAACTCTCATCTTTTTCCCATGCAGACACCTTGCTGAGTGCAGCTCATTCAGCAGCTGAGCAAGGGGATGCAGGTGGCAGCCAGGCCTCCTGAGCTGGAAACAGCCACAAAAGGACAGGGAGTGAGGGACTGAGAATAATCCCAAAATCAAGAAACACACAAGAAGAAAAATACAGGGTCAGTGAGTGAAATTGCCTTGGAGACAGGGCCAGAAACTTGTACATGAGAAAGCAATGGGAGAAATCTTCACTTTCAGAAAATGTTATTAATTTACACAGACTGCTGCTCACCCAAGATCCTGCTCAATTCCTGAACATCGAGAAGGAGAAACACTTAACAGTGAAAATCGGATGTTATAGTAAAGGAGGGGTGCATAATAAGGAGGACACGCAGCAGGCAGATCGGGAAACCTGAACCTTCCAAGTATCTTTTTTTTTTTTCGGGAAAGGGAGAGGGAGATGCAGCTCGGAAAATGAGGGTAAAAAGGAGGCTGCGTTTTAGAGATAGCATGACAAATGCCCATAGCCTCTCCCTTTGTTCATTAATAAAGTCACTTTTACAGGACTCCTCTGTCTCCTTTGTGCACACAAACCTCTGGCCACGTGAATTTTCCCGCACAGCCCCGGGGCCTCTCTCAAACATCCCTTGCCCGGCTCGGACTCCTGCCGGGGCTCCAGGTGGGTCCCGGCTCCATCCCAGACTCACTCCCAGCTCCCAGCGCCCTCAGCTCCCGCTCACCCCGAGCTCCCGGCGGGTCAGGGCAGCAGCGGCTCCTTGGCCCGATGCCCGGGCCGGGCCCAGCGCCGGAGCCGCTCCTCAGACGAGGGTTCCGAGAAATGGCGGAGCGCGGGGAAAAGATCGCGCACAGAGCCCGCCCCTCGCTGCGATTGGCTGATTCTGCCGTCACTCCGCCTTCTCGCGCGCTGATTGAGCAAAACCGGGACAAGCCCGACCCCGGTTCCGCCGCCGTCATGATCCCCCGTTAAAACGGGGCTTTGGGGCTGTGGCCCGAAAAAAACCCTAAAATGGGGACGAAAAAGCACCCGTGTACTGGTGGGATCCCCCCCCAAAAGAACCGTGAAAATAGAAAAACTCCTGTTCGAATGGACCTGAATAGCCTTAAACGTCCTCACAGAGGGACAGGATCCCCTCCTGTGCTGGGGCTGCTCCGAGCCGGGAACTCTCCCGTTCGCTGCACTCGGGGGAGCCCCGAACGACGACGGGTCCTGGGCTGAGCCCCCCACTCAGCCGGGGGTGCGGAGGGAACTGGGGGGGCTGGGACGGGGCTTGGGGGTCCTCGGGTTAACTGGGGGACCCTCAGTGGGTCCCACTTCCCGCTGTCCCCCCCTCCCACCTCTTTCATATTTTCACCTTAAAAGGTCCGCTCCCCCCAGCTGGTTTTGGGGGGTCACCGGGCCTTTTCCCTTCGTGTGCCGGCCCGGCCACGCTGCCAGAGGGTCGGAGGAAGGGGAGGAGGAGGAGGAAGGATAAGGAGGATGGAGAGGAGGCACCACGTGCGTTCCCCGCTCTCTGTATCCGCAGCTCGTTCGCCCCCAGACCATCGCCCCCCGCATCCCGCAGGTGCCCGGGGAGGGGGAGCTTGCACCAAATATCCTGAGTGATTTTTTTGAAGGGGGGAGGGGTATTTGGAGCTGACACGAAATATATTTGGGCCTCCCTGTTTCATTCTTGCTGCCGGTGTGGGCAGAGCGATGTTTGGAGCTTGCAGCGCTCCCAAGCCGAGCCGCAGATGCCCCTCGGGGGGACATCGGGGGGTCCCCGGGAGGTGTTTTTGGGGGATCCTGTAGTGGTGGCGGCAGAGCAATGGCCGAGCACCGCAGCCGCTCTCGCAGGTGTCCCCTGGGCTCTGCGGCGCCGCGGGGACAGAGCCCGGGGCCGGGGCTGGGTCCCTGCTGCCAGCAGGGCGCTGCCCAGGCTCCAAACGCTCCTGCAGCTCTGGCAGCCTCGGGGCCGAGCCCATCCCTGGGGATCCTGGGCAGTGCCCTGCACTCTCTGCGGGGACAACCTTGCCCGAAAATCCAACCTAAATCCCTCCTGGCACAGCTCCAGCCGCTTCTTGGGTGCTGTTCCTGTGCCAGGATACAGACCCTGGGGCTCTTCCTGCATTATTCATAAAATGTTATCATTTGTGAATTATTCAATTATTATTCTTACTCTCACTCTCCTTGTTCTTTCTACTTTTTTTCTTCTTGTCTTCTAATAGGTACATTAAATATCTAATATTATTCTATACGTATATTTTCCATGTTCTTCAGGCAGCAGGATCAGCCCAGCCCCAGAGCTGCGGTGCTGCTGCAGTGCTGTGTGCGCTGCTCTGGCTCTTTGGCTGCACAGCCCCGTGCAGCTGCTGCCACAGGGATGTGTCAGGAACAGCACAGAGCTGCTGCTGCCTCAGCTGGGGCTGCACCGGGGAAACCCCTCCCGGCCTGCACAGGGTGCTCAGGGCAGGCAGGGCTGCTGAGAACACACCCGGCCTGGCTCCAGGGAATCAGCCCTGAGGGGATTTCGGAAGGAATTGTTCCCTGGGAGGGTGGGCAGGCCCTGGCACAGAGTGCCCAGAGAATTCACATGACCGGGAAATTGTTTTGTATCGAATTTACAATATATTCTAAATTCGTGTATTTGCATAATATACTGTAATAGAAATTCACAAAATGTAAAAAAACCAAATTTGCTAGTTTTTATTCTATCAATTTTATTTTCATTTCTGTATTCTTAAATTCTAGTGTTTTCCTTTTTTCTAACTATTCTTCTCTGCTATTCTAACTGCTTCTTCTTCTTTGCTATTCTAACTATTCTTCTCTGCTTCTTCCAAGGGTTTCTAAATTTTTATTCCTATTCCTATTTGTATTCCTATTTGTATTCCTGTTTGTATTCCTATTTGTATTTGTATTCGTATTCGTATTTCTATTCGTATTCCTATTCCTATTCCTGTTCCTATTCCTATTCTTATTCCTGTTCCTGATCTTCTATGAAATCTTGAATTATGACTATTCTTTTTGTATGAATTTTGAAATTATTCATGGTCTTTTCTCTATTCTTCGTCTTCATCTCCATCGCCTTCATCTTTATCTGCATTGTCATCATCATCTTCTTCACTTTTGTCCTCTTTTCCTTGGTCATCATTGGCTTTGTCATCAGTGTCGTCTTTATCTTCTTCCCTGTCTTCGTCTTTGTTTTCCTCTTCATTCTCTTCACCGTGATCTGCTTTGTCGTCCTTGTTGTCTTCATATTCTTCATCCTCTTCACATTCCTTTTCTTCTCCATCCCCCTGTGCTGACCAGAGCAGCTGCTGCTGCGGCACCAGAGGAGCGGGACCGGTGGGAGCGGGGCCGACCCGTTCCAGCCCCAGCCTGGGGGAGCCGAGCCGGGCAGGGAAAGCACAGCCAGAGACTCCATGCCAGCTGCTGGGTGTGCCTGCACAGGAGGGCAGAGCCACAGGGCCACCAGGGCAGAGCCTCCTGCTGCACGGAGCTGCTCCTCATCTCCCTCAGTGCTCGGGCCGTGGCCTCAGGCAGGGACAGCGGAACAGCCCCCGCAGCGCCCGCAGCGCCCGCAGCGCCCACCTGGAGCGGGAGGGACGTTTCCTGGGGGCACACGGCTGCCCATGGAGGGCCTGGGCGGGAGAAGCCGTGTGTCCCACGGGGGCTTGGCCCTGCAGGGAGGTAGACGAGGCACGGAGCGGCCCTGGGCTGCACGGCTCCGCTTGCTGCTCCTCAGCCCAGGCCTCTCGAGGGACGGGCACTGGGAGCCCCTCTGCCACAGAATCTCTCCATCGGTTCTCTGCTTTGTTTTCTTCTGGTGGTAGCTCCAGGACGCTCACCTCATCCCACTCATCCTCCTCTGGGCTTGAGGGCTCACTCCAGATGTCACTGTCATTCTCGACTTCGTTGTCTGCCTCCATGACATCACTGCCATCGCTGTCCCATCGGGCCAACTCTTGGCTGTCACTATCTTCCCACTCGTTCACCTCTTGGTGTATCTCTCCATCTTCTTCCCACTCGTACAGCTCCTGCACTCTGACACTTTCCTTGCGTTTGTGCAGCTCTTCATGGGTCTCATCAGGGCACTGGCAAATCTCCTGAACGCGCAGACACACCTCGAATTTGTACAGCTCTTGGCTCCTCCTGGCTTCCCACCGGCAAATTTTTTGGACTGTCTGAACATGCTGTTTGCACGCCTCTGTCACAATCACATCTTCCCATTGAGAAAGCTCCTCTTTGCTATGGCCTTCCAATGGGAAAAGCTCCTCCTCATCATGGACTTCCCAGCAGCTAAGCTCATGGTCCATGTCAGCAAAGGGCCTCTCCTCCTCCTCAGTCTGTGAGAATGGCAGGGCTGACCTGACACGGCCCCTGACCACTGCCTGCTGGGGGCTTCCAGCCAGCTGGACAAGGGACTGGCAGACCTGGAGTTGGAGTTGCCTTTGTTGTTAGCGCTGTCTCTCTCCGTCGCTATCGGAGTCGTTCACCGACGGGTCCTGGGAGCTGCTTCCTCCTCACAGAGCGGCGCTCCTGGGACTGAGCACTCCAGGGCTCTGTGCCCCTTAAATACCCCCAGGCCAGGGTGGGGCTCCCTGATGTCACAATGGTCTGTGGCCACCACCATGTCCCACATCACAAAGGGCCATGACACCAAGCGCCCGTGTCACCAAGGGCCGCCCCCGGCATTCCACGAGCAGTGGAGCAGGCAGGAACTGTCTGGGAGCAGCCCCGGACTCGTGGCCTTGTGGCCCCTGCTGTGCCCAGAGCCCTGAGAGGCTTTGGCCACGCTGGCACACGCCAGCCCCAGCCCCAGGCTGCAGAGCCCTGGGTGTGCAGCTGCGCTGGCCAGGCACGAGCAATTGGCCCCAGGGCCGTGCCAGGGCTGGGGCTGCCTTTGGTGGCTTTGTGCTCGTCTGTCACCTTGGGCATCTGCACAGACAGATCCCAGGAGTTGCTTCCTCCTGCCGGAGCGGCTCTCCTGGCACTGGGCACCCCGGGCCCTGCAGTGCCCCTAGAAACCCTCAGCCAGGGCGGGACTCTCTGGTGTCCCAAGGCTCTCTGGCCACCACCATGTCCTGTGTCATCAAGGGCCCCGACACAGAGCGCCCGAGTCACCAAGGGCCACCCCGGCACCCCAAGAGCAGCGGGGCAGCCGGGAACGGGCCCGGAGCAGGCCCGGCCTTGGGGACAGTTTTGGTTTGGCAGGGCCTGGCTCTTGACAGTGACGGCCCCACAGAGGTGGCTGCTGTGAGAAGCTGCTGCGAGCTTCCAGCATGTCTGGCAGAGCCAATTCCTGATGCTCTGATGATGGACACACTGCTGACCAAGACGGGGCCTTGGAGTGGGGTGGGAAACTCCTCAATTCTAATGTATTTAGAGAAAAATTAAAAACAAACAGGGGAAAAAAAGGCGCGCACACATTTGTTGCTTAACTAGAGAGGAAGAGGAAGTGAGAACATATGAGGCAAGCAATGTGGAGACACCAGGGTCAGTGGAGTTGGCCAGGCAGGAGCTGCTCCAGGTGCTGGAGCTGAGATTCCTCTGCAGCCGTGCTGATCACCATGCTGAAGCAGCTGTGCCCTTGCAGCTTCTCATCTCATCCTCCAATGCTCTCCAGACTCAAGTTATGGGGAACAACCTATCCTACATGGACTGCTCACAACACAAATAAAAATGACTTCTTGGAGTGTCCTCAAGTACCATGAATTAAATATCTTGTCATATAATCTCTGGGATTATGACTGATCATTTTATATTACCTAAAGTTGTTCCATAATCTGAAACAACAGCAGGTGCTTCTTATTCATTTCAGTAATGTATATAATATCTTTTAAGTAATAGTAGACCTAAGGGAAACAAAGTGTATCAAATCATCTCCATGACCCTCTCTGGGATTGCTCCAGCAGCGCCACATCCTGACCTTGATTCTGGTGCTGGATGCAGCTCTGCAGGTGGGGGCTGATGGAGTCACAGAATCATTTTGGCTGGAAATGACCTTGCAGATCCAGCCCTATGACTCCCGCTCCTGCCAGGGCCACCACCCCTGATCCAGGTCCCCCCAAATCCATGTGGATTTGAAATCCCTCCAGCAATGGGGACTCCACAACTGCCCTGGGCTGGAAATGGCTTTCCAGGCATGAATTGTTCCCAATATCCAACCCGACCCTCGACTGGGGTACAGCTGGAGGCTGTTCCTTCTCGTGCCCGCCCTCATTTGTTAGGAGCAGAGCCCAATGTCAGCTGGCTCCAAACTTTCCATGTTCTAGCTGGGCACTCTTCCACAGACACTGGGGCTTAGCAGACACTGTTCCCAGGGCACTGGGACTGAAGGGGAAAATCCATCAATGGCTTGGAGAGAGGAAAAAGGAAATCTGGACACTGTATTCTTGTGCAACACAGTTTTATTGGAATGTAGAAGTATCTCATGACATTTACTTATTTACTAGGTTTTCACTACATTAATGGAGTTCTAAATCATAATTAAAAATCTGCTTATTCTCATTATTCTGCCTCCCCGTTTCCTCATGTACGTATTTTACCATTCTACTTAACATTCCTCTTCTTATCCTATGGATTTTCAAATTCTTGTTCCCATTACACTTCTTCTATGGATTCTAAATTTACTATTCATATTAGAATTATTCTTCTCTCGGCTTTTACATTCTAATTCCTCTTCTTCTATGTATTCCTAAATAACTCTTCCTATTCCTCTTCTATGTATTCCTAAATTACTAGTCCTAGTCCTAGTCCTCTTCCTCTACGTATTGCTAATATCTTATTCCTGTTATACTGTTGCTCTTCAATTTATCTTTAAAATAGTCTTCTTGCTTTTCTCTTTGTCTTTGTTATTATCTTCACCTCCTTCATCTCTGTCTTCTTTACTGTCCTTGTCATCTTCCTTTTCTTCAATGTCTTTATCCTCGTCATTGCCTCTGTGGTTATCATGTTCCTCTTTGTTGTCGTCATCTTCATCATCTTTTTGCCATCTCCATCTTCTCCATGCTCCTGTTCTCTGGTGGCCTACAGCTGGCCTGGAGGCCTCACAGTTATAAAAGATTTCACCTTTATAACTGAATGTGATGGATTGTGTAATCCCGTTGATGGTGTAACTGGGCCAGGGGCCGGTTGGAGAGCAGGCCCAGGCCCTTGGGGGTTCAGCTGCTCTTGGCTGCTTGGCCGGGTGGCAACGAGCTCGAGCAGTGACAATGACCCGCATGCGCCTTCTCAGCTAGAGAAGGAGCCAAGGCCTCGGTAACGTTGGCTGCTGCTGCAATGCCTTTGGTGTGTGTGTGTCACATTCCTGCCTTGGACACATCACTGTGACACTGTTCCTGTTCCTGTTTGTGCCCCTGCTCCCATGGATGTTGGCAGCCCCGGGTGCCCTTAGCCATGCAGGGAGGGAGGCTCTGGAGCAATCTGTGCTGTGGTGCCCTGTCTGTGTCACTCCTCAGGCTGTGGCCTCAGGCAGGGACACAGGAACAGCCCCTGCAGCGCCCGCAGCGCCCGCCTGAAGCAGGAGGGACGTTTCCTGGGGGGTCTGTGCGGGGCAGGCACGGAGCTCCCTTCCCTTCCTGGGGGAACTGCTGCTGCCCTTTCTGCAGCAATCCAGTGCTCCAGGGCACCCTGCTCCTGCTGCTGCTGCCTCAGTGCCTGCATCTCCGGCACAGCCTGGCTCAGGGGCTCCCTGGTGCTGTTCTGGCTCATGGAGAGCTGAGCCTGGCTGCTGGCCGGAGTATTGAACAGGACACTGAGTGGGCTCCGTGTCCCCAGTGATTTCAGTTCAGGTGATGAGCTTGAATCTCTGTCCCTACCACCGAGCAGGGCCCTCCTTGCTACCTCCTCCTGCTCACGTTCTTCCCACAGGGAGAGCTGTTTGTTGTCATCTGCATCCTGTGGGAACATGTCTTGGACATTGCAGGCTTCCCCAAAGCTCAGCTCTGTTTCATATTTGACATCTTTTGGGGAAAGCTTCTCATCCTTGTAGTAATCCCCTTGGGGCAGTTCTTTGTCACTCTCTCCCCCTTGGAATGGATCTTCAAGGTTTTCTACACCCAGGGACAGCTCCTTGTCACCCTTGCTGTCCCCTGGGACGAGCTCGATGGCCTCTGTAAATTTGGACAGCTCCTGGTCACCTGTGCTGTCCTCTGGACCAACCTCGATGGCCTCTTCCATTGAGGGCAGCTCCTCATCTGTCAGGTTGTTCTTTGGAAGGACCACGATGGTCTCTTGAACTTAGAACAGCTCCTGGTCACTTGTGCTGTCTGCTGAAACTACCTCAATGGCCTCTTCCCCTGGGGACAGCTCCTTCTCACTCGTGCTGCCCCTGAAACCACCATGATGTCTTCTTCCCCTGGGGACAGCTCCTTGTCACTCCTGCAGTCCACTGGAATGACTTCAATGTCCTTTTCCACTGAGGCCATGTCCCCATCAGTCGGGTTGTCCCCTGAAAGGACATTGATGTCCCCTTCCACTGGGGACAGCTGCTGGTCACTTGTGCTGTCACCTGAAGTGACCTCTCTGGCCTCTTCCTCTTTGGACAGCTCTGGCTCAGTGTCACTTTCCCGTGGAGAGAGCTCGATGGCCTCTTCTACTTGGGAAAGCTGCTCATCCCTTGTGCTGTCCACTGGAAAGGGCTCGCTGTCATCTTCCCCTGGGGACAGCTCTTGGTCATTTATGCTGACCTCTGGACCATCCTCAATCTCCTCTTCCACTGGGGTCAGCTGCTTGTATCTTCTGCTGTCCTCTACACCAAATTCAGTGATCTCCTCCACATGGGACAGATCCTCGTCACTTACGCTGTCCCCTGAAGTGACCTCTATGGCCTCTTTCTCTTCAGACAGCTCTGAATCTGTGTCACTGTCCTCTGGAGAGAGCTCACTGTCATCTTCCTCTGGGGACAGCTCCTGCTCACTCTGGCTGTCCCCTTGAAAGAGCTCAAACTCTTCTATCACTTCAAACAGACTCTTGTACCTGCCATTTTCCTCTTGGGGACGTTTGCAGTCATTATTCTGTCTGTCAGGCACTGTGCCCCTGAGGCTGCGCCCCATGGCTGCAGCCCCCGCGGGGATGGGTGGCACAAGCAGCAGCTGCCAGCTCGGGGACACACGGGCTGTGCCCTCCTGGGCCACCCTGAGCGGGGGCAGGAACACCCTGGGCACGGGGCTGTGTGGCTGCCGAGGACAGGAGGTGCAGGGCTGCGGCCCCTTCTCCCCTGCACTGCCCAGCTCTGTGCCCTGGCTCTCAGTGTCCCTGGGGCTCAGCAGGCGGGGCAGTGCTGGCGGCCGTGGCACAGGTGGCAGCCGTGGCAGACTGTCCCCACAGAGGGACAGGGCCTGGCTGCGGCTGCCCTGCGGCGCTGCCTGTAGCAGCCGGGGCTGCACCTCTGGGACCGTGAGGGATCCAAGATATCTGGGTCCCACCTTTGGCTGCCCGAGGTGCACTGGTGGCAGCTTGATGGGCACCAGTGAGGAGGAGGATGAGGATGAGGAGGAGGTGTGGGATGGAGACGGCTTCATTGGCAGAGCAAAGATCCTGGCCTTCTCCATCCGCTGGCCTCTACTTCCTGCCTCATCCTTCACACCAGGCCTCCTCCGCAGGCTCAGCAATGGGACGTGGGTGGCCTGGGAGTTGGGGTTCTCCATCTTCTCTACAGTATCTACCGTACTCAAGTGCAGACAGGTCCAGGGAGCTGCTTCCTCCTCACAGAGCGGCACTCCTTGGAGTGAGAACTCCAGGGCTCTGCGCTCCTTAAATACCCTGAGTTAAGGGTGGGGCTCCCTGATGTCACAAGGGTCTCTGGCCACCACCAGGTCCCACATCACAAAGGGCCATGACACCAAGCGCCCGTGTCACCAAGGGCCACCCCCGGCATTCCACGAGCAGTGGAGCAGGCAGGAACTGTCTGGGAGCAGCCCCGGACTCGTGGCCTTGTGGCCCCTGCTGTGCCCAGAGCCCTGAGAGGCTTTGGCCACGCTGGCACACGCCAGCCCCAGCCCCAGGCTGCAGAGCCCTGGGTGTGCAGCTGCGCTGGCCAGGCACGAGCAATTGGCCCCAGGGCCGTGCCAGGGCTGGGGCTGCCTTTGGTGGCTTTGTGCTCGTCTGTCACCTTGGGCATCTGCACAGACAGATCCCGGGAGTTGCTTCCTCCTGCTGGAGCGGCTCTCCTGGCACTGGGCACCCCGGGCCCTGCAGTGCCCCTAGAAACCCTCAGCCAGGGCGGGACTCTCTGGTGTCCAAGGCTCTCTGGCCACCACCATGTCCTGTGTCATCAAGGGCCCGACACAGAGCGCCCGAGTCACCAAGGGCCACCCCGGCACCCCAAGAGCAGCGGGGCAGCCGGGAACGGGCCCGGAGCAGGCCCGGCCTTGGGGACAGTTTTGGTTTTGCAGGGCCTGGCTCTTGACAGTGACAGCCCCACAGAGGTGGCTGCTGTGAGAAGCTGCTGCGAGCTTCCAGCATGTCTGGCAGAGCCAATTCCTGATGGCTCTGATGATGGACACGCTGCTGACCAAGGATGGGCCATGGAGTGGGGTGGGAACTCCTCGATTATAACCTATTCAGAGAAAAAAAAATTCAAAACAAAACAAAAGAAAACAAACAAAAAAAAAAAGGAGACGGGGAAGAGGAGGAAGTGAGAACATATGAGGCAAGCAATGTGGAGACACTAGGGTCAGTGGAGTTGGCCAGGCAGGAGCTGCTTCAGGAGCTGGAGCTGAGATTCCTCTGCATCTGTGCTGATCACCATGCTGAAGCAGCTGTGCCCTTGCAGCTTCTCATCTCATCCTCCAATGCTCTTCAGACTCAGTTTGCAGTGAACAACCTATTGTACATGGACTGCTAAAAACACAAATAAAAATGACTTCTTGGATTGTCTTCAAGTACCATGAATTTAATACTGGGCTCTGAGACTGAAGGGGAAAATCCACCAATGGCTTGGAGAGAGGAAAAAGGAAATCTGGACACTTTGCTCTTGTGCAACACAGTTGCATTTTTAGTTTTATTAGAGTGTAGAAGTAACTTGTGACATTTACTTATTTACTAGGTTTTCACTACATTAAGGAAGTTCTAAATCATAATTCAAATTCTGTTTATTATCATAATTCTCCCTCCCCGTTTCCTCATCTACATATCTTACCATTCTACTTAACATTCCTTTTCTTCTCCTACGGATTTTCAAATTCTTGTTCCTATTACTCCTCTTCTATGGATTCTAAATTTACTATTCATATCACTATTCCTCTTCTCTAGCCTTTTAAGTTCTAATTCCTCTTCTTCTATGTATTCCTAAATAACTCTTCCTATTCCTCTTCTATGTATTCCTAAATTCCTAGTCCTAGCCCTTGTCCTCTTCCTCTACATATTGCTAATACCTTATTCCTGTCCTACAGTTTCTCTTCAATTTATTTTTAAAATAGTCTTCTGCCTTTTCTCTTTGTCTTTGTTATTATCTTTGTCTCCTTCATCTCTGTCTTCTTTACTGTTCTTGTCATCTTCATTTTCTTCAAAGTCTTTATCCTCGTCATTGCCTCTGTGATCTTCATGTTCCCCTTTGTCATCGTCATTTCGTCACCTTTTTGCCATCTCCATCTTCTCCATGCTCCTGTTCTCTGGTGGCCTACAGCTGGCCTGGAGGCCTCACAGTTATAAAAGATTTCACCTTTATAACTGAATGTGATGGATTGTGTAATTCCGTTGATGGTGTAACTGGGCCGGTGGGGCCGGTTGGAGAGCAGGCCCAGGCCCTTGGGGGTTCAGCTGCTCTTGGCTGCTTGGCCGGGTGGCAACGAGCTCGAGCAGTGACAATGACCCGCATGTGCCTTCTCAGCTAGAGAAGGAGCCAAGGCCTCAGTAATGTTGGCTGCTGCTGCAATGCCTTTGGTGTGTGTGTGTCACATTCCTGCCTTGGACACATCACTGTGACACTGTTCCTGTTCCCGTTGGTGCCCGGTGCCGTTGTTCAGAGAGCCGTGGGCGCTGCAGCCCTGCAGGGAGGGCAGCTCTGGAGCAATGGCTGCTGTCACTGCCGTGTCTGTGCTACTCCAGAAGCAGGAAGGACATTTCCTGGGGGCACACGGCAGCCTATGGAGGGCCTGGGCGGGAGAAGCCGTGTGTCCCACGGGGGCTTGGCCCTGCAGGGAGGCAGACGAGGCACGGAGCAGCCCTGGGCTGCACGGCTCCGCTTGCTGCTCCTCACCCCAGGCCTCTCGAGGGACGGGCACTGGGAGCCCCTCTGATACAAAATCTCTCCATCGGGCCTTTCTGTTCCCTGCCCCATCTTCTGTATCTCCATCCCATATTCTCTCTCCAGTCGCTATTTCCATATTCCCTGTTGTGAGAGTCCATCTGAGCCTCTCGTCTGTTTCTGCCCAACGACCCTCGCCTGAGGCCTGCGCTGGCCAGGGTTGGGAGGAATGCCAAGTGACTGTTCCGCAGGTGATGCCCACCAGGACTGGTTTCTCATGACAACTAGTAACAGGGCACTGACTCAAGAAAGCTCCCACAGATGGAAGAACAATGGACTGGTCCGGTATGGGCTGCCCTGTGTGTGTTCATAACAACAAAGATGGTTTGGTGTGCCTTGAAATGTCCTGTTTCCACCTGTTCCTCAGGGTAACAATCTCCACCTACAATAGTCCATAAATCTTCCCACCTTTTGGCCAGAAGCCACTCACTTTGGGAAAGGACATTAAAAGTGACTTTCTCAGAGGAGACCCCCGAGATCTCCACAGATGGCAACAGACATCTATTGGCTGCTCCACGAGGATTCGTCTGCCCGTCTTGGTAGCTATAATCCCGACCCCCCTTTCTCTCTCTGTCCTCCTAGTGCATTTTGGTTGGCACTAAATAAAGTGCATTTATCCAAAAGCAAACTGGTTTTGTCCCCTGCTGTGTCTTTTGTGCTCTGAGATCTATAAAAGAACCTGTCACGACTCCCACTCGGGTTGGGCAGATCATGACACACCTCAACAGCAGACAGCCAGCAGTATCAATGAATCAAGATGCCATTATCCCCACGCAAAAAATTTTGGCTAGAAAGTCAAAGGGTGCTCAGTAAAACCCACTCACCCTTCAACAGCCCCAGTTTGCCTGTGGGCAAGTCTGACAGACAATAGAAATTGACTGTAGGCTATTGTGCCTTGAATGAAGGGACTCCACTGTGGGAGCTAAGACAGAGTGCTGTGGATTTAATCAGCATAAGCAGCTTGATAACCAAGATGCCTTGGCAAGAGCAAACAGAGCTTTGAAGGCTCCATGAAGATTGGATCACGACTGGTGACAGGAAAGAAGAATGAATGAAGCAGAATGTTGCAAATGTGTAAGCTTGTCTGTGTGATGTTTAACCCAAACAATGTGGTAGAAAATTACCAGCTTTCCTAAAAATGGTATATAAGCACATGTAGCTGAGAGTAAATTTGGATTCTGATCAGCAGTCAGTAGACCCCCTCTCTCTCCCAGTCGTTGATTCTCCAGTGCTGAGCGCTGCCGTGCCAGACACGCTGGATCTCCAGGAGGAGCTGGAGCCCAAGGCAGCAAAGTGCCTCCATTGACATTGCCAATGCATTTTTCTCCATTCCTTTGGCAGCAGAGTGCAGGCCTCAGTTTGCTTTCACCTGGAGGGACGTGCAGCACACCTGGAACCGACTGCCCCAGGGGTGGAAACACAGCCCCACCATCTGCCACGGGCTGATCCAGGCTGCACTGGAAAAGGGTAAAGCTCCAAAACATCTGCAATACATCAATGACATAATTATGTGGAGGAACAGGGCAATAAAAGTATTTGAGAAAGGAGAGAAGATCATCCAGATTCTGCTGGAAGGAGGTTTCACCATCGAGAAGAGCAAAGTCAAGGGATCTGCCTGAGAGATCCAGTTCCTGGGAGTAGAGTGGCAAGATGGACAGAGCCAAATCCCCACTGAAATGATCAATGAGATCATCACAGTGTCTCCACCAAGCAGCAAGAAGGAAACACAAGCTTTCCTAGGGTCCATAGGTTTGTAGAGAATGCATGCCTGAGTTCAGCCACATTGTGAGCCCTCTCTGCCTGGTCACCCTAAGAAGAACAATTCCAGCTGTGGCTCTGAACAGCAACAAACCTTCACCTAGACCAAGTAGAAAATCGCTCATGCAGTGCCCTTGGCCCAGACAGGATGGGACCAGAGGTGAGGAATGTGCTTTACTCTGCAGCCAAGAGCAATGGCTTGTCCTGGAGCCTTTAGCAGAAGGTGCCTGGGGATACTTGAGGCCGAGCACAAGAATTCTAGAGCCAAAATTACAGAAAGGCTTAAGCAAACTACACACAGCAACAAAAACACCAAAAACCTAATACAATTTGATCTGCCTATAATAAGAAAGTTCAAGCCACCTGAAAAGCAATTATCACAAAAGCACAACTCCTCCTGGCACCCTGACTCCCGGTGCTGGGGTGGATGTTTAAAGAAAAGGCTCCTCTACCCACCACGCCACCCACACCACATGGAGCCCATGGATTGCTCTCATCACACAGCACGGCCAGATTAGAAACACAAATCACCCTAAAATTTTAAAAACAGTTAAAACCAGCCACAAGATAAAAACTTTAGTCTTACTAACAAAAAGGAGCAGAAACAAGTAACCCAGGCTAAAAAGCTCCACCATACAACCAACTACCAGCACAAGAAACACGCTGTGCTCTTGTCACTGACAGTTTCTGTCTCATGGTTGAGATGAACCAGAAGTGGAAAGTGGCCGCAGGGAGCCCCACACGACGAGTCACACAAGCTACTGAAGGAGAAGGTGAATCAAGTGCACTTGCTGAACTCAAAGCCATTCAGCTGGCCCTGGACACTGCTGAAAGAGAGAACTGGCCAAAGCTCTACCTTTACACTGAATCATAAATAGTAACCAATGCTCTGTGGAGTTAGTTAGCAAGGTTAAAAAAGGCCAGCTAGCAACATAAAGGAAAACCAATTGAGGCTGCTGATGAGTGCAAAAACATTGCCACTCAGACAAACTCTCTGTAAAAGTCCATCATGTAGACAGCCACGTCCCCAAAAGTCAGGCTAATAAAGAACACTAAAACAAGGAGCAAGTAGATCAAGCTGCAAAAATAAAGATGTCACCAATAAATTTAAATAAGCAACATAAGGGAGAGTTGTTCCTAGCTCAATAGGCCCATAGTGCCTCAAGCTATCAAGGCAAAAATGCCACCTATAAGTAGGCACAAAACTGAAAAGGAGGTTTAACTATAAATTGCATTTCTCAAGTTATCCATAACTGTAAGACATGTGCTAAAATCAAGAAAGCCAAGCCTATAAAGCCTCTCTAATATGGGGGGCAGTATTCCAAATATAAGTAGAAAGAAGCCCAGCAAATGAACTACATCACACTGCCTCAAACCCCCCAAGGCAAGTGCTACGTGATCACAATTGTAGAAGCCACCACTAGATCATTAGAAACCTACCCTGTACATCACACTACTACTCAAAACACCGTCTGAAGCCCAAAAAAGCAAGTCCTATAAAGACACAGCACCCCTGAGAGAATCGTCAGACAACAGGACCCATTTCAAGAACAGCCTTAGAAACACCTCAGCCAAAAACCAGGATATTGAATAAATAGATCATATCCCTTATCACACACCAGCTGCCAGGAAAGTTGAACTGTACAACAGACTACTTAAAATTACCCTAAAGGCACTTGGCAGGGAAACATCCAAAAATTGACAGATGAACCTAACAAAAGTCACCTAAATAGTCAACACCTGAGAGTCCATCACTCAAGCAAGTCCTGCCCAGTCTGAAGCCTTGCACACAGTGCATGGGGATAAAGTCCCTGTAGTACACATAAAAGGTATTTGAAGACTGTTTAGATTAGGCCCACCTCAAGCAAAGGCAAAACAATCCGGAAAATTGTTTTTGCTCAAAAACCTAGTTACACTTAGTAGGTAATTCAGAAAGATAAGGAAACCCATTGAGGACCACAGAAAAACCTAATCTTAAGTGAGAACTGTGTGTAAAGTTTCACTGTGGATAAAAATATATAGCAGAGTTGAAAGAAGGTTAATTCTTTAATTAATTAAGCTTAATTAAAGTATGATGCAGATGGTAATAGAATAAGGGGTAGATCATGTCTTGAGTTGCAATGCAAGATGCAAGCAGAAGTATACATTCTATCACCATCTGCTGAAACCAGGTGGAGCAGGGCTCCTTATCTCTGCCATGACCCATCCCTCAGAACTCCTCCCCACAAGGAGTTATACCTTATGGGAGATGCCCCAGCCAAGGAGAAAAGCCAAGGATTTCCTACCTAAATAAAATCGTAAATTTCAAACATCAGAGCAGCCTTTCCCACTAAATTCCCAGAAGAAGACCAGGCCTATCTTCATCACCACTAGATGTTAAAAAAGTAACTACACCCTTCTCCAAAATCATTGCTTCAACAAAACCACATCTGTCCCTCCAAGAAAACTACAGGTACCATTATTCAGACTGTAACCAACACCCTGAGCAACAGGGTTACAGGTTGCATTCCGACCTTGCCTGTGTTTTGGTCTTTATATTACCATACTTTTATTTTCATTATCCCAGTGAAAAACTGCTATTCTAAATCCCATATCTTTGCCAGGGACCTCCTTAATTTCCAAATCATATTAATTTAGAAGGAGGGAGTTTACATTTTCTGTTTGAAGAGAAGCTCCAGAGCTCCTTAGCAGACACCTGTCTGTCAAACCAAGACAGTGCCCTGCTGCAGCTCCATCCCCATGGCAGGATCCGCGCTGGATGATCCCCAGGGACCCCCGGTGGGCAGAGCCCCCCTGAGCCCTGGTGCTGCTGATCCGTGTTGGGAAGACACCTGGCTGGGGGCTCCACTCCCTCCCCGTGGCCTGGATTTTCTCTGCATTTCTCTGTGGCCTTTCCAAACAGCGAAACCAGGGTAAAAATAGAGATGTTAAATAACGACCTGCTTGGGGACACGGGGGGATCTTCCAGGGGATGCGGGGGACGCTCGGTTCCAGGGATTTGAGGGGTCCTGGGAGGGACCTGGGGGTTTCTCAGGGCGTTGGGCACCCCAGTTCCAGCGGCTCTGGCTGCGCTGGGAGAGGAGGAGGAGCGGCAGGAAGAGGAGGAGCGATTCTGGAACCACGCGCTTGTCTCGGACACGCTTGCACAGACCGCAGCGTCCCCCGGAAGCGGCAGAATCTCCCCCCAGGAACCCGCAGGTGAGTGGGGACGGGGAGCTCGCCCCAAATCCATCATTGGGGCTCCGGGAGGGTTTTGCTTTGCATTCAGGGTATGTTTGGATCTTACAGGAGCCCGAAGCCGATCGGGAAATGCCCCTGGCCGGATCTTGGGTGCTCCCATGTGGGATCGCCCGGTATCGGCGGGGACGGGGCGATAGCAGTTCTGGGGACCCCCGGCAGAGCCGGGGGGAAGGCGGGAGCCCCGGAGCGGGGAGAGCGCAGAGGGGCGATCCCGGAGCCGGGGGACCCCCGGCAGCCTGGAGGGGTGCGGGAGGTTGGTGCTGAGCGGGCTCCGGGCCCCCGAGGCTGAAAGGGGCGCTGACTGCTCCAGCTGCCCTTGGGCAGCGCCACCATCAAACCCAACGTGCTCAGCCCTTGTTTCCCCCCAAACCAGGATTTCCCAAACCTTGGCTGCATTGAGGAGGAGGCCATGAGGACGAGGTCGATGGTCCGTGAGCCGCAGGCAGGTGAGGAGGAAGTCAGTGCCCCTTTCCCCCTGTGTCCTGCTCCATCTCCCAGCCCAGCACGGCCCCGGCTGCAGTGCAGCCCTGGGGGGATCTCCTTGCCCTTCCCTGTGGCACGGGGGCAAATCCCATCCTCTCCCTGTCCTTCCTCCCACAGACAAGGAGCTGAGCACGGACAGCAGGGAGGACAAATCCCCGCGGCACAGCCTCGGGCAAGAGGCCGTTTGCAGCGGCTCCACGGCGCAGGAATGCAATGGGGAGGAAAAGCCCCGCAGATCCCGCAGCAGGAGGGGCTGCAAACGCACAGCCCGGGGATCCCAGCAGGAAAGAGCCAGCCCGGGCCGGGGAGGCGGCCGGAGCTCGGAGCTGGGGCTGTGTGAGCAGCTTCAACATGGGGAGAAGCCCCACAAGTGCTCAGAATGTGGGAAGGGCTTCAGGAGGAGAAGCAAACTGATCAGATACCAGAGAATCCACACGGAGGAATGGCCCTACGAGTTTGGGGATTGTGGGACGAGATTCAGTGACAGCTCAAACCTGACTGTTCACCAGAGGAGCCACTCTGGGGAGAGGCCCTACGAGTGTGATAAATGCAGGAAGAGGTTTCAGACCACTTCCCTCCTCCTCCGGCACTATCGCATTCACACAGGGCAGAGGCCCTTCTGCTGCGCCGACTGTGGGAAGAGCTTCAATCAAAACTCCAACCTCGTCAGGCACCGACTCATCCACACAGGGGAGAGACCCTACGAGTGTGATAAATGCAGGAAGAGGTTTGTGAGCAGGTCCAGCCTTCTGGAGCACTATCGCACTCACTGGCATGAGAGGCCCTTCTGCTGCCACGACTGCGGGAAGGGATTCAAGACAAACTCCAACCTCGTCACTCACCGGCTCATCCACACTGGGGAGAGACCCTACGAGTGTCTCGAGTGTGGGAAGAGCTTCTCCAGGAGATTTACCTTGACCAGACACCAACAGAGTCTCCACTGAGAGAAGCCCTGTGAGTGCCCTGAGTGCAGGAAAAGCTTTGTGCTGGCTCCATGTGGCGTGGATTTTCTTTGCATTTCTCTTTTTCCTTCCCAGACACCCAATACCGGGGTAAAAATGAAGACATTGAACTGAGACATTCCTGCAGACACAGGGGGATCTTCCAGAGGATGTGGGGGACCCTGCGTTCCAGGCACTTCAGGTTTCTTTGAGGGTTGCTCAGGGCTTTGGGCACCCCTGGCCCAGCGGCTCTGGCTGCACTGGGAGATGCTGACGGAGGTTCTGGGGCAGCTGATCAAGGACCCCCTGCCCTGACACCTTCCCTGTTTCCCTCTGACCCGGCTCCTGCTGTCCCCTTTCCAGGATCCTCCTTTCCCCACTGTCACTGCCCTTACCCCCAGCCCATTCCCATCTCACACCACTCCTGCCTCTGTCCCAGTTCAGATCCCATTTCCGGTATCATTCCCTGTCCTGTATTCTCTGCCTGGTTACCGTTCACATATTCACAGTCCCATATTCCCCGTGCTGTTCCCCTTCTAGTATTCCTGATCCCAGTCCCATTCCCATATTTCCATTTCTATATTTCCAGTCCCCTTCCCATATTCCTATTCCCAATCCTGTTGCCCTATCCCCATGTCTGTTTCCTATCCCATATTCTAAATCCCCATCCCATGTTTTCTGCCCAATTTCTATTTCCATATTTCCTGTTGTGTTCCCATATTCCCATTCCCTGTTCCTGTTGTCATTCCAGTTCTGAAGTCCCTTTCCCAGTCCCCTCTGTCCCTGTCCCCATTCCCTGTTGTTGGAGTGGAACAGACAAGCCTCTCTTACTCCCTCCAAAAGCAAACAGTATGCAAGAATGAAATTTAAAATATTTTGTGAAGTTAAAATACAGGAAACCACACAGACATTAAATAGAGGTCTAAGTTTTAGTATAAGGAATTAGAAATATTAAGTGGCATAGATATGAAGTAAAAGTATAAGTCTTAGTGTGAAGTATGTAGAAATATGTTTTAAATACCATAAAAAACAAAAGCTGTGGAATCTCCTATAAAATAGTGGCTGCATTGAGACATTAAAAACTTCCTTCTAGACAAAATAAAATGACAGTATAAATATATATATATATATATATATATATATATAAAAATATATTCTTCACATAGAACAGATAGGCCATATGCACAAGTTATATGTAGACTTCAGTATTATGGAATTCTAATAGGTTTAGGAGAAATTCTTCAGGTTCTTAGTTTTGGCTCATTGGGTAATTTGTCAATAAAAATCTGTGTATTGCAGTGAGAGTTCTCTCTTTCTTCTCTCTCGTCATTCTCTCTTCCACCACCACCATCATCACCACTACTAGCACGCGAGAGAAGAAGAAGAGGAAGATGAAGAAGAAAAGAGCAGAAGAAGAAAGGCCAGAGAGCATCTGCCTCTGGAGACTCTGCACCAGCCACAGCTTCCACCTCTTGCAGCAGAGAGCTGCTCCTGCTTCCATCGGGACTTTATGGCAGAGAGATTGAACAGGGACTGGAGAGCCTTGGGCTCTTTGCCTTTGGAGCCTGACGTGCCTTCACAAGAAACAACTTTACAGCAGCCAGCAACTGCTCTGCTCTGGGAAGATCTAAAGCCACAACCAATCCCCACAGCCGGTGCCAGTCCCGGTGCCGTTCCTGAGGGCGCCTCTGCCACGGGGGCCTGAGGGCTCCACAGCTCGGGCTGCCTGTGCCACACGAACCCTTCAGCCCTGCTGCTGCCCTTGGCCAGCTGCAGAGAGCACAAGGCTTTGGGCATTGCTCAGGGCCCCCAGCTGGCCACAGCAGCCCATCCTGCCAGCAGCCCTGGGCTCAGAGCCCTCCCTCCTGCTGGGGCCGTGCAGGGGCCATGGGCCTGCCCCAGGCTCCTGTTCTGCCCCAGGAGCAAGGCTGCAGCTCCAGCCTTTGGGCCCTGGGCCGCAGCAGCCCAGGGCAGGCCCAGCTGCAGAGCTCCCAGCCCCGATGGGCTTCACTGCAGCACTGCTGAACACTGATCCCCATCCCAGATTCTCTCTCCGCTTGCTGCTTCCACATTCCCTGTCCTGTTCCCATATTCCCATCCTTGTTCCTATTCCCTGTCCCTGTCCTGCATTCCCTGTCCCATTCTCAGTCTTGGTCTCGATCCTGTAGTCCTGGTCCCTGTCCCTTATTCCTGGTTCCCTTCCCTCTTTAACTCTTGTAGTCCAGGTCCCTGTTTGCATTCTGTGTCCCAAATTCCCGGTCCCTTTCCTCCTTTCTGGTCCCATTCCCAAACCTGGTCCCATTCTCAGTGTGATAATTGATAAAAGATTCGTGTTAATCATGGAAATTTTGGAGTTTCTATAAACCAAAATATTTAGGTGAGGCATGGACCTAGATAAAGGAAAATATACGATTAAATCATTCTGTTTTAAATCCCTGTGTTATGAATATTATGTTTTCTAAATAAGTTGTATTTACTACCAGCTTGCAAAACAAGGCCTTGCAATTGCCCTGATAATTTTTCAAGCTCAGAGTTCCTTCCTTTGTGTAATCAATTGTGGCCTCTCTACTAAGACCAGTCTTCCTGACTTCGGCCATTCTTTGTCTACCAAGACCAGGTGGTTATCTATGAGACTTGGAAAATCGCCTAGAGACTTCACATTGCCCAGAGACCTCATGGATATTTTTTGACCACCACTGCTTACCTGGTAAAATTATGACAGCAAAAAAACCCATTATTGATTGTGATGAGAAAACCATTCTATAAACAGAAGCTGCAAACCGAAGTTCAATTGAGCATGAAGAGGGCAGTGACCCATTGACTCATCTATATGAAATAAATCAATCTAAATTTTGCTGAATATCAAGACTTTTTGTTTCTCATTTATAACAGTTTTGGTGCTGAGGCCCAGAAGGTCCTTGGAGCCCTGAGCAGCGCTGCGACTTCGGGGAGGCTCCCACTGCTGTGGCCTCAGTTCCTCAGTGGTTCTCAGGACCCAACGACCTCATGAGCAAGGAAAGAGCTCCCTGGAGACCGTGCAAAATCACCTGTAATTCTTGTGCAGAAGACCCAGACAGGAGCATGGAAGCTGTGAGTAATTGTCTGGTTTGGGGAAGGTGACAGTGTGCTTGCCTGAATGAGACGTGGATTTTGGCACGGAGCGAGGGCAGAGTCCTTCCATCCGCGGTTCCGGGATCCCACGAGGGTCCCAGCCGGTGAAGGGACAAAGAGAGTGAGGGGAGGCTGCTTTTCCCATCCCACTACAGGCAGAGGGTAGGTTCTTTTCCCAATCCCAGCCCAGGCAGAGGTGGGACCTGGGAGGGGAAAAGTGGAGAGCAGCACACGAGTCACAGAGGGAAGAGGGAAAGCTGTGCTGCTTTCCCCATCCCAGGCCCAGGTAGAGGCAAAATTCCTTCCCATCCTGACCCAAGCAAAGGCAGGATCCGAGCGGAACACATGGGGAGCACAAACACCTCAAAACAGTCCTTTGAGGCCAAAATAGGTTTTAAGTCCAAATGAGCTACAAAAGGGTCCACAAGAAAATAAAATCGAGTGTATGAATGAATGAATGAATGAATGTGCATTGTTAATTTAAAGTTTAACTTTATGTTCTAAAAAGGTGGATTGCATTGTATTGTTGGAAAAGTTTTCTTTGCTGTGGGGGGCGGGGGGGGGGGCAGGGGGGTGGAAGTGATGTTTAAGTTACCAAAGAAACTAGTTAAAAGGAGGCAAAGGCCAGGGATAAACAAACTGGCAGATACTCCCTGAGAGGCTTAAATTTGCCAGCCTTTAAATGTATTTTTAAATTCAGAAAAACCAAGTAATCCAGAGAACGGGGAATATATCACGTGCCAGGCAGGAAACACAGAAGCCCTAAGGGTGAAAGGTTTTAAAATATCAAAAACCCCAGAGGCAGAACAAAAAAGAAAAAAGAAAATAAAGAGCTGAGATGCTCTGAAAATGTTGCCTACCCCGTTAGCATCGGGTTTCCCCCAGCCCCGGTGTTTCCCCAGTCCCGGCACGAAGCTCCGGCGCTCCCCGGGCTCAGTCCCGGCTGCCGCGGCTGTTTGGCCGCTCGCTCTGGCTGTGGCCCCGCTGCCCTGGCCTCCCCACCCGTGCTAACACAGCCCTCGCCGTCCCCTGCCCGTGCCCTGGCCTCCCCACCCATGCTAACACAGCCCTCGCCGTCCCTGCTGCTAACACAGCCCTCGCCATCCCTGCCCGTGCCCTGGCCTCCCCACCCGTGCTAACACAGCCCTCACCGTCCCTGCCCTTGCCCTGGCCTCCCTACCCGTGCT
The DNA here is from genome assembly GCF_903797595.1 of Erithacus rubecula. Taxonomy (NCBI): domain Eukaryota; kingdom Metazoa; phylum Chordata; class Aves; order Passeriformes; family Muscicapidae; genus Erithacus; species Erithacus rubecula. Next base: position 10,878 of record NW_027635584.1, on the reverse strand, counting down.
AACACAACCCTCACCGTCCCCTGCCCGTGCCCTGGTCTCCCCACCCATGCTAACACAGCCCTCGCCGTCCCCTGCCCATGCCCTGGCCTCCCCACCCGTGCTAACACAACCCTCGCCATCCCTGCCCGTGCCCTGGCCTCCCCACCCGTGCTAACACAACCCTCGCCATCCCTGCCCGTGCCCTGGCCTCCCCACCCGTGCTAACACAGCCCTCGCCGTCCCCTGCCCGTGCCCGTCCCTGCCAGTGCCGGCCCCGGTGCCTGAGCCGCGTGTGCCGGTCCCTGCCCTGATGGGAGTTCTGACAAAAAGCTCTTTGGCGGCGCCAGGGCTGGGCTCCACCTCCGGCCCCTCTGCTTGGGAGGACCAAATCTCCATCCCTCTCTGAACATTGGTGTTTTACAGATGAGGAGAGAGAGTGAGGCCCTGACATAGTCGGGGTGCCAAAAGCAAGCTAAAAATAACTTTATGCTGTGTTTCTGCTGTGAAAGAAAAATGCACTGGGTGGGGGGAGTGGGCCCTCTCCTGAAAAGAAGTCTGGAAATAGTCCAGGAAACAACAGGGGGATCATAACCTCTATCATCTAAGACCTTTCATAACTCTAATGACAAGCCCACAGGAAAAAAAAAAAAAAAAAAGTGTAAAGATTTATAGTAAATACTAGGATAAAAAGAACTTGTGTAGTAAATATTACAAAAATATGTAATGTGTATAATACATTACAAATTTTACAGTAAAAATTGCAAGGGCAAGGAAGAAAAATAAGATTGCTGTCATTAAAACTGTAGCAATGAAGAATGAAACCAAAGTGTAAAAAAGGAATGTCTTGCTGGTTCCTAAAATAAGTAATAACATACTGGCTTTTATTAATAGTAGTAAACCATCTGACTCACTAAGTGTAAAGTGTGGAGTGTGTACAAGCTAGGAAAAAGAATAATAGTGTAGTGCCTATTGCTATTGTACACAAAGTAGTAAAAAGTATTAATGCTGAATGTAAAGTTATCTGTGCAGATAGTTGAAGAGCTGAGATCAAGCTTCTAGAAAAGAAATGACTACAGTTTGTCAGTTCTAAGAAATACAGCATAATTTTAAGTAATGATCAAATGTGTGTATTTCTCCAGTGCTGTAATCCTGACTGCCCAGCCAGCACCCAGAATCTGGCTGCCTTAGAGTGTTAGCTGAGCTAAATACTCGTGTAAGACAGCAGCAGGGGAGTGTGCTGCACTTAGTGAATCATAAAAATCACGGAATAACAGAATGTGCTGAGTTGGAAGGGACACATCAGGATTAAGTCCAACTTGTGGCTCTGTACAGGACACCCCAAATTCCCACCACATGCTGAAGGAGATGTGCAAACTTCTTAAATTCTGTCAAGGTTGGTGCTGTGAGCACTTTTCCAGAGAGCCTGTTCAGTGTCCAGCTACCCTCTGGGTAGAAAAGGTTTTCCTGATATCCAACCTGAGCCATTGTGTAATTCTGTGATTCCTTGAAATGTTTTAATGTTTACAGGGGAGTGTGTGTAGAACACAGTAACATCTAGTGCTGTGTAAGCACATCAAACTGATGTGGCTTATCCTGAAAACCAAATTAATGCAATAAACAAGACAATGCTGAGGCACAAGTTAGCAGCAGCTGCCCCAGGTGAGGCTGCATAGAATAAACCTTTATAAGAAGAGTTTAAGAAACAGCAGTTGGAGCTAAGAAAGGTCTCTGAAGTGTCTTGCTCCTGGCAGTGTGCAAGAAAAAAGACATAGGAGATGTTGTATTAGCATGACATGCCTGCTACATATAAACTGTGATGTCTAGTTTAAAAGAAAGTCACTTCAGCAGCTTTTGCACAGTAGTTAAAATTCTAAACAATTAGAGCTGTTAAATTCTCATTTTTAGTGTTGTTTTATGTGTATTTATTTACTATTTCAATTAACTTTTCCTCAGTGCTTGGGCAGCCTGCCTGTTTTGTGTACAAACAAGAACATTAGCAGGTGACTTTGAGCTTTTGCATCCTTGAGGAAGAATACTTCCTCTTCAAACAAAAAGATCAGGACTGTTTTGGTCAGAAAGTTCTCACGTTCTGGGCTTAACCTGTGACTTATATAATAATTTTACTTTGTAAATGGGAATTTGTAGTGCCTGTTGAATAGGAAATACCTAAGAAACAGTAAAAATCTACAACTGAGAAGTGTCAAATACAATTTACCTGAAAATTAGCAAAAAAAGGGTGTCCATATTGTGCTGAGTTGTGGTGGCGTCATTCCTATGATGGGCATCTCCCATTTGCATTATGGGTCCAATGTGAAAAAACAAACATAAGGAAACTGTTAAGGTACTTCATACCCTATCAGCACAAGGAAAAATTGAAATTGATGATCATAACTGGTGGGAGTTATTTGAGGATGGAACAAGGGGAAAGAAGAAAGCCAAAGCAGAGGTATTGGCAAAAGAGTTCTGGAAAGTTTCTATACTGTGCTGTTACTGCTGTACCTTGTACTGGAATGTTAAAGATAAAATCTGGGACAAAATTAATTAATGCTACCAAAGGAGAAAGTGGGAGACACCAGGACATACTCCCTGCTGCTGAGAAGGTTAAACAAACCTTGGCTGCTGATAGAAACCCTGTAGGTCTCAAAGGAGGCAGAAGGAGGAAAATAGTCATGGGAGTCATTCTATTGCTAATTATGATATAAAGAAATAGTGCTGATGCTTGTTCCCAATGTTAATAATAAGCACAAGTTAGAAACCTGCACCATTATGGGAAAAAGTTACTGGGTAGCCACCAATTTGGGAAAAGGAGGGTGGGCTCCATCGGCATACCAAAGTTGCCCAGTAGGAGAAGCACAGCTCTGCTTCACAAAAGAAGGTGTGTGGGGTTATTCAGATCAGGGAGGTGTGCAAGGTCCCTACAAGGAAGAATTGATAAAGAATATAACTAAAGTGTTCAAGGGAACAAGGACAAGCCATAAGGGAAGTTTTAACTTGTACGAGAAATTGAAACAACAACTCAGCGAACGGGACTTACCCACCTTGAGAAAGAATTTATTTGTAGAATTAATGAAAGAAATTACTACTGAACTGAACTTAACTCACTGTTGGATCAGTAGAGGAATGCAAATGACTGAACAATGGCCATGGAGGGGGGAGGGATTAGGCCCAGAGCAGTTGTTACAGTGGAATCAAACAGAAATATGGAGGGGAGTCAATGGACCTGCAGGGTGGGTTCTAAGTCATGAGGTAATAGGAGAAGTATGCATAACACATCAGGGAACGAACTTTACCCAACATGTGGGGTACACCCCTGTCAGACTATGCTGATTACAAATACAAGCAGCCAGTCTTGGTGGCCCAAAGCTCCAAAAGGATATTGGGGAAAGTTAATTAAAGGTAATTGTACAAAGAGCAATTTTACAGGACTATGCTGGTATAATAAGAATAGAGGTAACCCATACAAAGAAGTAGAAAGTGTAAGATCCTATTGGCAACAACCAGAATCAGTTAAACTAAGCTGGAATATACAGATGGAACATTTTGGATCTGTGGGAAAAGAGCTTAAAATACACTACCAAAAAATGGAGAGGGATGTGTACTGTAGGGATTATCCAGCCTGCGTTTTTTACATTACCAAAATAAAAAGGTTATAGAGTGTTGAGAGTTCCCTTGTATGAAACTTTGTATTCAAACAAAAGGAGCCCTGCCACAGGGGGAACGCAAATCTGGAAGGATGACACGTGGCCCCCAGAATGAATTATCGAATACTATGGAGCAGCTACCTGGGCTCAAGATGGGAGCTGGGGCTAACACACTACAATTTATATGCTAAATAGAATTATCAGGCTACAAGTACCAGTAGAAATCACTTCCAGCTGAACAGCCCTGTGGACACTGCTGAAGGCCTAGGCACATTTGAGCTAGGCCTTTTTTCTCAAGTTCTAAGTATTTTTCTCAGGCCATGAAACTTACTCAGCTTCAGCCAGGATTTTTCCCAGGCTGGAGACTTTTTCTCTATTGTAAACATAAGACAATGAATCATAACAGAGAAAAACACCTGCAAGGTCCATGAGAAAGTCAGGGAGGAGAGGTGTCTCCTTCTCTGATCAATGATCTGTCTGTATTTTGTTTTGCACGAATTGTCTTATTTAAGGCAGTGGTTTCTTTCAATAAATTGCTGTTTCTTGCTCTTTCCTGCACCAAATAAGGGAGTGCCTTGTTGCTGTTTTTTCGCTGCTCCGTATCTTTCTCCATGGCAACATATGGAGGTTCCACCTCTGATCGTTACTCGAGTGGATCGGGATCGCCCTCAGCGATCCCTGACCGACGAACAGCACCGGGAAAACTCGGAGCTGACAGCCTGCAAAAACCGGGACGGAGCCTGGAGGCCTGTCCTAACCGGGGTGCGGCCCGTGCTGGGGTTTGTAGCCAGAGCTGCACCGAGCAGACTGAAACCCAGAAAACCAGGGCTGCGAACCTGGGGCCAGGACCAGAGCCGGGATCGCGGCTGGAGTTGAGAGCCATCTGGGACATCGCGGGGACCCGCCTGACTACGGCAGGACGGGAAACCCGCAGAAATCATTGGCTTTTCTCCTCTCCCACCGAGAGAGGTAATGTTTACCTGTAGCTCAGGAGCCCCTTGGCTCGGTTCGGAGCGGCGGTGAAATCCCGCAGCCCCGCGGAGCCGAGTGCCGGGAGCCCGCACAGCGAGAGCTGCGAGCTGCGTCTCGACTGTTTTCTCCCCGTCGACAGAGGTACTGTGCTTCCCCCTCCCTCCCAGCATAGCGGCTAGGTGGGAAATTCTGAAATAATGGGGAATGGTTTGTCTAAGCAAGAGCAAACTATACTCTCGCTGTGGAGGGATGTCCTTGAAAGCTTGGACACCCCAATTCCGGACAAGGACTTGGTTGACTTGTTAGCGTGGGCAGTAGAAAGTGGGTTTTCTGAGGATGGAGGAGTGCCCTTTTCTGAGAAAGCTTGGAGAGAGCTAGGATACCGATTGTATAAAGTCATACGGGAAGGCGATGCTTCAATTCTCCCTCGATTTCACACTTGGGGGATCATTAATGAAAAATTGAAGGAGGGTGCGGTAGACTCTGAGGGGAGCGGGGCAGGTTCAGAACAAAACGAGGACGAATCTGACTGCTATCCCGGGAATCCCCGGAGCCAGACTCGCCCCCCGCGCTGACGGCTCGGAGCGGCCCCGGCTGGAGCAGCCCCCGTGCAGCCAGCGCTGCCTGGGGGGGCGGCCCCCGCCCTTGTGGGGCCGCTCGCTGCCGAGAAGGAGGTGCCGTCAGCCGGCCCCTCCACCGTGCCGGTGCCGCCGCTCGATCCGCCTGCCGGGGCAGAGCCTCCCCCTGAAAAGGTGCGGGTGGTGCTGGCCCGTCCGTCCCCGGTGCCGTCTGACCGTGACCCGCCTGCTGAGAGGAGCCGTCGGCACCAGCCACCCCAGAGAAGGAGCTGCTGCCGGCGCCTCCCTCCTCTCCGGTGCTGGAGACCGACCTGCCCGCCCGAGCAGGGTCTGGGCTGCCCTTCTCTGCCTCAGCAGAGGTGGGGCTGCCTTCTCTTCTTCCCTCAGTTTCTCCATTCGTTCACCCGGGAGCGGTGCTGAGCCCAGCGCTGGACCCCACGAACGGACCCCTCCCATCGGCATTTCCAGCTGCTTCGCCGCTCCCACCCTGTGCTGACAGCAACGATGGCTTTGTCCTCACTTCAAAGGGGGAGCAGCGGGGGCTGGTTTCATTCCTGCAGTGGGCATGGGAGGAGGGAGCGCTGGGGCAGATGTTTCTGAGCTCTATTCCCTTGTTCTAAGGGAAGAGCTGAAAACTTGCAATGATATCCAAATGAGAGAGGCTCAGGCTTTTCCTGTGCCTGTGCCTGATGCTGTTCCTATTGTAGGACAGCGAAATTGGAAAAAGAGAAAGAAAAGATCTAACCAATCCAGTTATTGTGAATCACCTTTGCCTCATTTCAGGCTCCAGATGAGACATGCCTGGATCTTTGCTACTGACCATCAAGGTGTCTGCCCTGACCTGCACCAGGGGCAGAGTGTGATCACAGCTCAGCTTTCACATGCTGACCAGCTCACCAAACACCAACCAGAGAAAACACTGACCAGATGATCCCTCTTCAAGCAGAGAATGGACATTCATCTGTTCATGTTGGAACTGTTGATTTCATTGTTGTATTAGAATAATTACTTAGTGGTGGATTTTTCAGTGTTTGATAAGTTTGGTGAATGGTGATGGGTTTTGTTATTGTAATTAGAATTAAGTTTGTTAAAAGGACCAGGTATGAAGAGTTCCCTAGGCTCTTCAGGTATCCACATATCTCCTGAGGGGTGGTGTTTGTTCTTTTTGACAAAGGGCCCTGTGGAGGATTACAAACACTTCTCTTTCTTTTCTTTATTAAAAACTAAAAGGGGGAATTGTGGACACTGCTGAAGGCCTAGGCACATTTAGCTAGGCCTTTTTCTCAAGTTCTAAGTATTTGTCTGAGGCCATGAAACTTTCCCAGCTCCAGCTAGGATTTTTCCCAAGCTGGAGACTTTTTCTCTATTGTAAACATAAGACAAGGAATCATAACAGAGATAAACACCTGCAAGGTCCATGAGAAAGTCAGGGAGGAGAGCGAGGTGTCTCTTTCTCTGACCAGTGATCTGTCTGTATTTTGTTTTCAACAAACTGTCTTATTTAAGGCAATGGCTTCTTTCAATAAATTGCTCTTTCTTGCTCTTTTTCTGCACCAATCAAGAGAGTGTCTTGGTGTTTTTTTTGCCATTCCATAATCTTTCTCCGCGCCAACATCTCCCCAGTTACAGAATCAGCCTATTGTTTCCATTACTTGGCAGCCTTACAAAACCACACATTTTCAAAATCCTGATAGCTGCACATGAAGATCTTCATAGCTGTGTTTTCTTGTTCCATAGTCTGTACCAAGGCCAGAATATCTTGACCAGCTGTGCTCTCTCTTCCACATGCCACTTGTTCTGCTATATCAGTCCTGTCTTTTTTACATTTGTTCTGGTTTTTCTACTCTTCCTTCCAGTCAGAGACTTATCAGCAGATAAGTCAGATTGCTTCAGAAAATGCTTGACATGGTTTGACAGGATTTGATTCTGCCTGTATTTAACAACACTCTTTAGACAGTATTAACTGTACGTCATGCTTTTTCTTACATTATTTGTACAGACTTACTTAAAAATAAATGTGAAAAAAATGAATGAAAACTTGCACAACTTGAATAAGAAGTTACTGAGTCATAGCCATTGAGTGTATAAAATGGGCTAGTAGTTGTCATATGTGTTTCTGTATTTTTATTCTCAACTCTAAGCTAAGTTTCTTTCGGATCCGTATCTTGCTTTGTTGCCTGTTCTGAAGTGCAACATTCTCAGGCAGATCTAGGGAATTCTTCAATGCAAACATTCTTTTTCTATTTTGAAAACTGACTTTTTTTTCTTACCTGCCGATCATAGACCATGTCAGGAGAGGATGTTTTTCTGGTATCTTTTCCCTGCTTTATTCAACACTTCTCAGAGTATGTAAGAATTACCATGTAACATGGGAAATGCAAGTTTGTCCATCCAGGCTTTACTCATCCTGCAGTTCTTGAGTCTTGGAGAGGGATTATCCATTAGTTCCTGAGGAAAGCAGTTCTTGACCATACCAGCCCAAAGAGCACTGTCTAAAATCATGTTCTCCAGTTCTGGGCCCCTCAGTTTAGGGAGGATGTTGAGATGCTTGAGCGTGTCTGGAGGAGGCAATAAGGCTGATGAGGGGCTTGGAGCACAAGCCCTGTGAGGAATGGCTGAGGGAGCTGGGGTTGTTCAGCCTGGAGAAAAGGAGACTCAGGGGTGACCTTATCACTCTTTACAACTCCCTGAAAGGTTTTTGTAGTCAGGCGGGTTTGGTCTCTTTTACCAGGCAGCAGAACAAGAGGACACAGTCTTAAGCTGTGCCAGGGGAGATATAGGCTGGATATTAGGAAAAAGTTTTTCATGGAAAGAGTGATAAAGTACTGGAATGGTCTGCCCAGGGAGGTGGTGGAGTCACCATCCCTGGATGTGGTTAGAAAAAAAGACAGGATGTGGCACTTGGTGCCATGGTCTAGTTGGGGTGTTAGGGCATTGGACTTGATGATTTTTAAGGTCTCTTCCAACCTAGTAATTCTGTGAATTCTATTATATTGTTTAATGCTACTTTTGCCCATCCATTCAGGATGCTAAGAGGAACAATTTGGAGCTCCTGAGAGCATTCAGCTGTTTATTGAGTCTTACCTCATGAGTCATGAGGTAAGAGAGCTGCATAGACAGGTACAACAGGCATTTGCTGCAGTTTATAATTTAAGAACTCCACTTACAATTATTTCCTATCACATATGTTTTTAGGCTGTGTTTAATGTAACTTGCAAAGAAAACATGAATTACTGATTGTGTTGTAACCTTACTTGTGCTTGTCTATAGAGAAAATACAGCTATCCTATTTCGTGAGGAGTTTGTCTCCTCAAAAATTCTAATGCAGAAATTCATTTGGGATGTACGTAAGATGTCATAATGTAACTGTTTCAAATTCTTACTCTAATTTCTTTTCTTTAAACCTTAAAAATATTGATTGATTGATCAATTGATTGCTTGCAGAAACCCTTGGAATACTTTTCAGACTGGCTGAGAAATTACAAACACGCTTTTCTGGAATGCTTGTACACACACAGTTACTGAGGCTGCTGTGAATGTGCAGGAGCTTTTCACAGATGTTGGACTCTTCCTATGGGGCACAGGCATTAGCACAGAGGAATTAGCACAGGCATGTTTTGTCACCACCCTGTTTGCAGTAGTCTACAACCCGTGATTAACCCTGCCCCCCTGACAGTTCCCTGGCATATGCAGATGCCTCCAGGTGGCCAGAAGAGACATCAGGCTCCTTGGCAGCGTTCCCAAAAAGGCCACAGGACAAATGGGAACATCACTCTCACTCACCCAGCCAGGCTGTCCCACAGACTCTGAATTTGGGCATTGCAGGGATCAATCCAACAGATCACCTGCACTTCTCCAAAGCCTGAGCAGAGCTTTGCTGAGAATTCAGCACTGCCCACAGTGCCCGGGGCTGACACTGAGCGAGCCCTGCATGGGCTGCTGCCCCAGCACCATCCAAGGCTGCCTGGCTGGCACAGCAGGAGCTGGTCCCACTGCCAGGGGTTTATCCCGTCCCTGGAGGAGCTCTTGGAGCCCTGAGAGGAGCACACGGCGCTGAGCACGGGCTGCTGAACTTCCATGTCCTTGTTCGTGACACTCTGGGACAGGCTCGGATCAACGGGCCAGAATGATCTGAGCAGGGCAGATGCTGCTTTTATCCACACCTGGGCCAAACAGCACTGTAGGAAAAGTATCACTGGCAGCTATTCTTGGTTTGGCCATTTTTATGGTGAGGAACACATTTGTATCCCAATTCAGCTTTATTTGACTGTGCAGTTTCTGGGACCACTAAAATTATTTTCACAAACATAAGAAAATTGTATGACTGTAATTTTAAGTGCACATAAAGCTAAATGTAAACAATCCTTATATTAGATAGGAGTTGCCTGCCTTAAAGAACCTCTGACTTTGCACCTATTATTTCACTGATTTTGTATCTTTCAGAGGAAGCAGCACAGTTCATTTGAACGAAGCCCTTTCTTACACTTAAGAGAAAAACAAGTTGTATGAGAGCTCTGCCAGCTGTCAATGTATGAAGAATTGTACTGCTATGGAAAGTGTACACTATTTAACTCCATTTTAAGGAGAAGAGCTAGTATATAAATTCATTAATGAAGGAAAGTACTGGAATTTGAATTTTTCTTGTATAATATCAATTTCCCAATAGGTTTTGTGACTGTATTTTTCTCTGTATGCAGACTTCCCTGGCAGTGACATCTGTGCTGAGTGCTGGATTGGATATCTTGGTCTGGGGAGTTGCCTTTAGTTCATGGCACACACAGGTCTCAAGAGGGTGTCCGGGTGTCCCTGTGCTCTGGCACCAGCTGAGGTGTGCAGCACTTCTAGGGCTGCCTCCAGGAGTGATGAGCTCGAGTTAAAGCAGTGCCTTCTGCTGAGCAGCTGCTGCCACCTGACAAGGAACAGCTTGGCCTAATATAATAAACAGAGCATCTACATTTCTTACTAATCCTAGGGTCTGATAGAATGGTTCTTCATCCTGCTGTGATCACTGAATCACAGGGTTAATTTCTACAAATGTCCCACTTTGTCTGCTTTATCCCTGCCAGCTCCATGAGCCTCGATATCCTGCTGCTCAACTTCCTTGAGAAAAACTGTCCTTTCCTTGGAACAAGGTTCTTCACTAACAATTTGACTCAAAAGTTGCTCACTGATGTCTCTCTGATTCCCAAGTTATTTCAGATCGACAGCTAGCCTTTTAGGGATGTACCCTGCTGCTCCTTTGACGGTCTGAGGGATCTTCTTACTATTTTCATGATGAGCTAGAAAAGCAAGTCAAGGTTCAAGGGAAGGACTTTGTGTTTCTACTTCATCCAGGGTCTTTAATTTGAAAAGTTTTAGACTTGGATTTTCAACAGTGAATTGTCTTTGGGCCAGATTTAAAAATCTCTCAACACACTCATGTTTTCAACATGCAAGCCTTTACACTCAGATTAGTTTCTTTCACTGAATATTAGTAAAAAATTGAATGGGTGATGAGCCCTCCATTTAGTGTTTTCCTTAATGAAAAGTCCATAGTGATGCTGAATAAAGTGCTTGATTTTGGATACTCCTGGAAACTCCATGCTTTCTTTCTCCCCTTCCTTCCTTCAATGTATGGAAATACCAACATTTATGTCATGAGAGTTTTTCCCCATGTGTTTGTTTGAAGATCATGCATGTAGTAATGTTAAAATCATCTGATATAGAAT
>NW_027635585.1:0-44890 GCF_903797595.1 Erithacus rubecula | reverse complement strand
GCCCACTCAAGGCTCAGGCAGGCACCTGAGCTGCCTTGCTGTGCTGCCAAAACCATCTCAGTGCTCGGGGGCACCTCCCGACCCTGGTCCCAGTGGGTCCCGCTGGCAGTGTCAGAGCAGTGGCTCGTCGGGGTCGGTGCTGCCCCTGCTCTCCACTCGCCCTGGCCCCGGCAGTGCTGGCCCCGCTGCCATGCACACACAGGGAATGGGAACTGCTGCCTGATGCTTTTGGAGCTGTGCCACTCCTGCTGCTGCTGCTGCTGCTGCTGAAGGCACCTTGAACGGACTAGTGGGACTGTGGGCTGTATTGGCCTGTGATAGCAAGGTCATGAAGGCAGAGGTGCAGATGGTCCTGTCAGTCCTGTTTCTGCCTGTTTCTGGGAACTGAGGAATCTGTTCTGATTTTATGAGGCACTGAGTTTGGAAAGTAATGGTTCCTTTGTTGTTGTTATTTTCCCTTTGGGCAGCATCCATATTTGAAGCCAGCTGAGCCTCTCTCCAGACTGGCATCTCTGATCCTGCAGTGAATCCATGGAGGCAGTTCAAGAGGTGGTGATGATCATTTCAGGATGACACTCTAGTTCAAGTTCTGAGTGGGTCTCAGAATAAAAACTGTATCAACCTCAACTCCATTGGGAGGTTCCCTTCCTTGTAATCCTGTGAATAATTGCTACGTTGCCTTTGAGCATTTTTTTTTTCAAATGGAAAGTTCCATTAATAGTGGTTTTGGTATGATTAGGAATGGGGAAGTATCTCCTTCTGATGCCCAAATAGTTTTTGCTATTTTTTTCCCTTCATATGTATTCATAGATTTGTACACTACTGTTGTATGGTTACATAGTTCCGGGGTAACTTCAGTACTTTTCCTCTCCTGATAGGCAGAAGGACAAAACACATCCCAAAGGCTCCTATCCTATGTTAGCTCCTCTGTGAACCAGGGTTAAAACATGTTCTCAAGGTACTTTCTCATAAAGTAGGTATAGCCTGTACAGCTAGTACAGCTAGTAGCAAGAAAGAGGGGCTCCAGAAGAGGTGGAAAGAAATGGAGGAAATTTCCTCATTATTGTGCTTCTCCTTGGGAATTCTTGTCAATCATGCTAATTTTCCAGACTTATAAAAGCACTTTCACCCTATGTGGGGTTGTCATCTTTCCATATCTGCCCCTGGAATATTCCAGTTATAGGCCAGAATTGATATAACCTCCTCTATTATTATTGACTCAAAAGTGTGTTCTTTTATGTTTTAATGTTTCTCAATCATAGGAATGTCACAGACTGACCAGCCAACAGCAGGATCGACCCACCTGGGGAATTTCTCCTGCTTTGTGACTCAGGAGAACTTCCCAGGCTATTTTGTGTTTGCTGTAGGGAAGCTTGGGCTGCTTTGCATAAATTCACAGGATCGACCAGTGCTGGGAGGGCTGCACCTTGCTGCCCTAGTGAGAGGTGTTAAGCTGCACCTTCCCCTTGGAGGCAGCCAAGTACAGCACTTTTGTGCAGAAACACTTAATCAGCCCTGGTTTGCACAGCTGCAGCAACTGGGGTTGCCGGAGTGCCCCTTCCTGCATTGGAAATGAGCTGAGTCAGTCATGGGACAGGGCAGGGCATGCCCAGGTGTGCCCATTGGGAATTCCATCTGTCCTGGGTGTGTCCCATGCGGCTCCTCAGTGACATCCCACCCAGCCTGGAACATGGAACTCCCCGTTTCCAAGGACACGTGGCCATTGTCACCAGCACAGGCAGGACCGGTCAGACCCTTCCGCGGCTGCAGCGAGAGCGGAGGTGTCAGAGCCTTTAGCGAGTGCTGCTCCACACTGGTTGGAACTCACACCTGCTGCTCAAGAGGCTGATCCACACCTGAGTGGAGGTAAATATTTACAGTTCTGTGCAGAAAGGGGGGGCTCAGTGATCAATTCACAAAGTCAGCACCACAAGTACCTGAACATTTTACTATTTATTCATTTTAGCCAGCAAAGCTATTCATGTTAATTGACTGTAGGTTACGGTATTCTCTTCATAATCAGCATTCTGTCTGCTGTTGGGTACAGATCTTCTCACTTCTCATGCTAATTACTCTGCATGCTCAGTCTCTTTCTTCTTTTATAGTGAGACATTTCTTGAGTGGGTGGCCATGGTCTGCTCCTGCTGGAACGACCTTTTACCCAACAGAGCTGATTCAACACAGTTGCTGCATTGGCTATATTCATTTTTGGGGTTCTGCCAAATGTCCTTGTGCAATTCTGAATTCTTTGTGTCCACCATCCGAGGTGCATTCATCTTCCCAAGCCTTGCTAACCTCCCCTAGGTCTGAGGCCACTGAAGCCTATCAAGCCCTACACATGAATAAGGCAATTCAGCCAACAAGTAACCTGCCTTTCCAAGGCCAGGCCATCACTTGGAGCTTGTTGGCTGTTCTTGTTTCATGGAGAAAATGTCTGTTTCTGTTAATGAGCCTTGAAAGCCAGAAAGGCCAAACAACAAAGAACACATATTTTCCTAGCACATATTGCCCATGTTGCAGATGTTGCTGCAGGATCAGTGTGTGTGTGGCAGCGGATCAGCCGAGGCAGGGCGGGATGGCGGAGCTGCGGGCCTGGGCACGATCCACTGTGCTCCGCAGGGCCCAGCCCGCACTGCATCCCGCAGAGCCCCCACGGCCGCTGCCATGCCCCTCAGGGGGACCCAGAGGGGCAGCACCAGCAGCTGAGGGGCTGTGCCGGGCTCTGGGGTCGGCTCTGGGTCAGGGCTTGGCCATGGTGCTGGTGCCAGGTGCTGCTGACCCTGCGGGACCAGCTGGGCAGGGCTGGGCCCCACTGGTGCCCCACGGCCCCTTTGAGGCAGCCCCGGGGGAAGCGACTCCCAGGGATGACACTGAGGAGCTGCCAGTGCAAGGGGGAGATTCCCCCTGCTCTGACACCACTCAATTCATGCTCTGGGAATGGCTCTTGCTCAAAATGAGTGCACTCCTCATTGCTCCATATTTAGACCAGGGTCACCAAGAATGTAAGGATAAATGAAACCCAGGAGCAGTTATTTTTTTAGTATTGGAAGTAGACATTATTTTATTGCCAGCTCTGGTGCATAGGGGAGAGCTCCAGCCACATACATGCCACTTTCTAAGCATTTACACTTACTGATATATTTTCAGTAAACATAGAAATTCCTGTCCATTGGTTCTAAATGATACACACTCCTCATTTACTACTTATTGTTCTCTCTTGTATTGGATGTTGATTTCTCCCTTCTCATGCAAATTAGTCCCTTTTTTTCAGTCTGTTTTTAGTTTTTTTCCCCACAAAAGTTCTTTTGACCTGTGAGGCTGAAATGTCTTTATTAGTTTCTTCTTTATGTTCTGGCCATTCCAATGTGTTCTTGGAGGGCTTGAAGTTTAGATTCAAGGTATCCAGATTTTGAAGCCTTCAGGCTTTGTTTATCGAATGTTATCAGGGTTAGTTTAGAAAAATGAAAACTTTGGGGATCTAACAATCCAACTCTGACAATAGATTGCCAAAAGACACCTAGCTACTTGCTTTGTAAGGCAGAAAATTACAATGGTTAAGATGAACACACTGCCTATGATTAATTAAACAATTAATTGCAAAGTTATTTAAATTCAGTAACCAGGAGAAAATGTAGGCTAAACAAGCAATGAAAAGCTGCATAATAATCCAAGTTGATGTGTTTGGCACCTTACGTGATTTGTTCCCATTCTTTTATAAATGCACGGATGCTCTTAGAGCAAACTCATTCATGAAGCTGACATAAAAGGATGCAAAGTTCAGGTGACTCCCAGTTCCCCTTCATGCCCAGTCCCTGTCCTAAGCTCTGCCACTGCTGATGACTGAAACAGAAACATTAGTGGAATTGTGCTGAGGCAGCACTTCGTGCAAATGACACTCTCACAAGCACAAGTCACAAGTGACATTCTCACAAGCAAAAAATTGAGGGATTTCTAGAAGACTGTTGAATATTTCTTTTGCGATCTTTGCAAGTGAATACTTCAATTGCATTAAAAGTTCAGGCAAATTTCAGATGAATACCTTTTTAGCTTCCCTGCCAGCCAATTTTGTTTTCAGAATGAAGCAGTTGGATGGCAGTAGGTTGTTTTTGTTAAAAAGTATGCTTATGCCAGTAGACATTGTAGCGATGTTTGAGCTCCAAGGTGGCACATTCTAGACTAAATAATGAGTTCAGGACACAATCCAAATTTTGTTACATCTGAGTAACCTGAGGTAAACTGTTTCCATTTCACACCTATGCAAACAATTGCATCTAGAGCTGAGGAAAACACAAAGGGTTTTGGTGCCTGTTCGAGTCAAAATTCAGCTTTTGCAGTTGAAATTCTTCTTGGAGCTCACTCCAGCATGTGCTTCCTTAGTACCAGATAAATCCCAGCCTGGAGTGCTGCCCAAACCTTGTGATCTTTTTGGGACCCACTCTCACCTGGTTTGTCAGCTGAGCTCTGGCCAATTCAGTTGTACTCAGGCATTGGATTTCAAGGGAAACCCTTGCCTATAAATTCCAGCAATTGGGAAAGGATGGCTTTCTCCTTGAACTCTTGGCTGCATTGGAGGCTCAGTGATGGTCACTCACTGAAAGTGCAGCTCTTGCTCTGCCTTAGCTTAGTGCAGAGCATTTTAAGGTGACAGTGTTGTGTCTTTTTGGAGAGACAAAATTAAACCCACAAATTTCTCATTAGGGATGTGCTGTTTCACATGTGAATGATGATTTCTGTGATTCTTGGTGAGAGTTTGCATAGATCCTAAGGGAATACTTCACATTGAGCAATTGGTATTGAAGAGTGGCAGTAGTGAGACAATTGTGGAACTGGGGCTGGCAAATTTTGCTTTGGCCTGGCACAGAGGAACTCAGGTGAGACAGGTCTGGTTGCTGGTAGGGTAGAGGGTGCCCTTGCAACATGCTCCACGTAGTGCCAGTCAGGGATTGGGCTTTGTTACAGAATCAGAGAATATTCTGACCTCACAGTGATCCACAAGGATATGCAAGTTCAGCTCTGTCTCAAAGAATTCCATCATAATTTTAAATCAACTTGCTTGCCTTCTCCCAAACTCCCCTTATGACATTTCTTTTTCTGTTTTCGTTTCCTTTGGAAAACAAGTAGACATCATAAGAGCCCAACCAAACATTTCACATTGTGCACCTGAGAAGAAGAAAACAGCCATGAAGCCAGCAGAGAGTGAAGAGAGTCCTTGCACTGCTGTTTATCGCCGACCCTACAGGGACAGGGTGATTCATTTGCTTGCTCTGAGGACGTACAAGAAGCCAGAGTTACTTGCCCGCTTGCAGAGAGATGGAGTCATGCAAAAGGACAAGGGAACCCTTGGCAAGATCCTCCAGCAGGTGAGATTGTGCAGTTTGGCTCCAGCAATTTTCTTCTGCCACGTTGTTCTTTTATCCTTAATTTTTACTTGTTCCTCCACTGTTTAAATAAGAAACTTTCCTTTTAAAATATTTCCTGTTCAACATGGCTGTTGTTGAATTATGCAAACATTCATAGATCATCAGAATATTTCCTCTTTTGCTATGAGCAACGTCCGGGGGGATAATTCAGATGGACACAGTTTTGGATGCACAGAGTTGCTTCTTAAATGGATTCACATACTTGCTTCCCTTTCCAACACAATCTTAGTTCTGGTTTTAAGACATGAATTCTTGATTCTGGGTATATTTGTTACTTTGCATTTTTTATAACGAGAGACAGACATCAACAGAGACCACCAGAGCAATATCAGTGTTTATTATGTTTTCAAAGAAAGAAAAAGGGCAGATTTTGAGAGATGATGGTGGTGTGTTGTTGAGTTATTTAATGTGTTATAGCGATCAAATTGATGGAGATTTTCCTGTCTCCATCTCAGCAGGAACTCTCAGCAGTGTCAGGTGATGAAGTCTAAACCAGCACACTTCATATCAGTGGTCTTGAGGTTTTACTACCTCATTTTACCTTTTTGAGTAGATTTTGTATTTGTCTTGAGAAAGATATGAACCTCATTTACTGTCAAAGGAATAGAACAAGACAAGAGCACGACTTTCTCATAGAAGGACTCTGCAGGAATGAACCCTGGCTCTGCCACATGAAGAGGGAGGGACACTGGGCCTGACCACCTCTCCTTACACATTGTGGCACTAAATGTTGTTTTGAAAGGAACACTTATGAAATATGAATACTCACTTGTTTCCAATCAGTGATACTTTGATTCAGCTTAAAACTCATGTGATAGAGGAATAAATCCTCTCTGTGTCAAAGGATATTGTTCAGTTCCAGTTGGGTGAACACAAAGAGGTGTTCAGAACCAGCTGGATTTCTGTAGTTTGCATTTAGCAACCATAATAAAGGTTTGTTTTCTGAAATGTCTGCCTGTAGGTAGCCAACCTGAATCTAAAGGATAATTCCTTCAGTCTGAAGGAACATCTGTTTCAGACCCTTCAGACTGATTGGCCTGGCTACACTGAAATGGATAGGGAGAAGTTGAAGGTGATACTTGCTAGGTAAGTTCAGTCTTTAGAGGAAGGAGAAGAGACTCTTCAGAACAAACACCCTGGGAGATGAAGCCTCACTTGTTAGAATATGCTGAGTCAGCAGCAACCCATCAGGGTCCTGCAGTCCAACTCCCTGGCCCTGCACAGGACACCACAAGAATCACACCCTGTGCCCAAGACTGTTGTCCAAATGCTTCTTGAGCTCCTGCTACAGTGACCAGGGGCCACGAGAGCCTGTTCCAGATGCTTGGGCAGCTCTCTGGGGCAAGAATGTTTTCCTGATATCCAGCCTAAAGCTCCCTCAAATCAGCTTCATGCTGTTTCCTTGGCTCCTGACACTGAATGTCTGTATAACCTGAAACAAAAGAACTATGACTGTTGATATTGAGGCCTTGGAACATGAAATGTTTCACCACCCTCACAGCAAATCAACTCCATCTCAGAACCCCACCAGCACCAGGCAAGCACCATCTCCAGGACCTTCTGAGACACATGCTCCAGCAAGACCTGCTCAGGTATTTGGTGCATTTTTAACATTCTCTATTGTGTATTAAGGTTTGGCCCTCTGCTGATGGTGTAAAAGCTGTGATCTGCATGTGCAGGACCAGGCCAAAGCATGTTGTGCCTCAGGCATTCTGACTGCTTTGGCAGGAAGGTTGTGATCAGAAGAGAGGATCCTGCAGGGGTGCAGCAGCACTGTCCTGAGCCAACTTTCTGCTCTGCCTGGAGACTTGAGCTCAGTCCCTGATCTCAACTCATTCCCTGCAGAAGGGCTCAAAGGGCTGGCTCTGCATGCATGACAAAACTGGGACAAAAGACTACTGTACATAAGAGGCTGCTGTACATAAAAGGGTGGGGCAGATGGGGCCCTCTGGCTTTTTTTTTCCCTCTCTCTTGCTTTCATTCTCATTGTTTACTCCAGATCTACACTATCCATGTGACAGGACCAGCACAGGTTCTAGAGAAGTGTGATATTCCCTCACTCCCTTCTCTGCCTTAATTTCTCTCCTCCTTTGCCCTGCCTGGGAACAGCATGGCTGTCCTGTTCTACTCCATCCTCAGTCCTGGATTTTGCTGTGGGAGTGAGGAGCTTGTGCCCGTGTGCTGTGCCATGTGAGCCAGCACCTTTGAGAAGGTCCTTGGGAGGAGCTGAGAGATGGAAGTGAACTGAAGAAAATGGAAGAGCTCATAAGTCACCACTTGTGAAAGTCTCTTGCATAAAGTAAAGAATATTTTAGCCATCAGCTTTTGAGTTTAAAGAGTGGAGTGGCTGCTGGAGTGAAGGCAACTGCACCTAAAAGCACAAGATTATCCTGACATGTGACTGATGTCTTTTTTCATCATCCTGATGAGAATTCACAACCAACCACAACACCCTGTACTCCTGGGTTGTGTCAGTGACGCACTGATCTTGTCTTTAACAGGGAGACAGCTAAAACAGACTCTTCAGTAAATCATGTGTATGTGTGACAGCAAGAGCTGTGTACAAGCATGAATTGGGAGCTAGAAAAAAACAACTGGACCTCCCCATTTTGGGGAAGCCTTAGATAGAGCTGCTGAAGGGAGTGCCTTTCTACCAAAGCCTTTTAGCTACAGACTTGAATTCTTGATGAGAAAGTAGAAATGACATAGAACATGAATGATCTTTTTATTTAAGGAAAATTTGTTTTTAACCATTGGCACTTCAGAAATGCTGCTATTTTACAAATGGGAGCAAATCCTGATCCTGATCATAGATTAATGAATTAATTATTTTGTTATTGATGCAGAAACGGCCTCTGGCTTCTGACTTCACCAGTCCTGTGCTGAGCAAGAAGAGGCGAATTGGTCACCAGCAGTTCACCAGTCATGTCCAGCCAGCAGCTGGAGGTCTCTCTTCCTCCTGGGTGCTGCCTTCCACAGCCCTTTGTAATCAGAACATGTCTCCAAGGGTTGGCTCCATTTCCCCCTGCACCCATGAGGTGCACCAGAACAACAAGTTCCAGAGTTCTAGAGTCCCAGAGCCTGCCATGGAGCAGATGGAGATCTCCAATTCAAACGGAGAGAAAAATGAATTGGGAAGGCTGAAGCAGTCACATCCTTTGGATTTCGATGAAGGTATTAATATGCTGCTTTTCCTAACTCCTCCCTGGAGAACTGTGGTGTAAAGATTTGGTTATTCAGACAGCCTCTGCCTGAATTAGGCAACAAGTGAGATCCTTTTCAATTGTACAGATGTTATTAACAGTAAATGCAACCCAGAGAGATAGAAAGGAATAAGAGAGGAGAGGTGGGGTGTAGAGAAGAGAGAAACATTAGGTATGAAATCATCACCACCACATGGATTCTCTGTGGTACAGCCAGTCCATCTTCACCCTTGGTCTTGTCAGTGGTGGGGGTCCCCAAATGGCTCTGGAGGTACCACCTTTATACTGCCCAAGATTTGAGTACCCACAGGTACAGATGGTCACAGCTGCTCTTAGATCTCGGGCTGGAAGGGATGCAAGTGTCTTTTCCTTACACACAGTCTCTACAGCAAGAAAAAGATTCTTGCTTGAGTCTAAAAACACGTGAGCATTGTTCTTCAGGAGCCACAAAATTCAGAGCAGCTGGTGAAGGAAAAATCTGGACTGTGTTTCAAGTTGGGGCTTAGGCTGCAGCTTTTGTGCTGACTGAGCCATGAGAGCAAATGCACTTTTGGAAATGAAATGCTCACAGCAAAGCTCTTCTTACAGGTTGTATTGAACATACTGTGACTCTCCTGCTGAGAAGAGTGCAGAAAATTTTCATCCAAACTTTGTTTCATGGGAACTTTGGGCCTCTGGAATGGACAAGGAAGTGGCCATAAAAACATGGCATGAGAAGAACTCCAGCCTTTTTCTCTATTTCTTTTTAGAACCTCCATGTTCATCACTCTCTCTCCCCCTCTGTCTATCTCAAGCTGTTGTCTTTTGTGAAACTGCATCTGCTGCTGCATGACTGGAATGGCTGTAGAGATGCCACCTCATGCATTCAAAACAGAAAAGCTGAGCTGGGCTTTACACCATGGTAGTGCAGTAGAGAAAAGTGGCCATGCTTTTTTCTACAGCCCAGAACTGGCCACTGGAGAGAAAATTCTGTGTGCCCCATTATTGATTTTTGGAGCTTTTTTCAGAGTAATTTTCAGTGATAACAAAGCTCTGAAGGACTTTTACAAGACCATCCAGTGGGTATTTTTTGGCTTTTGAAAGATCTCCTGATGAAGAGTGTCAAAATTCTGCTTTTCTGCAGGAGAAGGAAAACAAACTTCCATTGTCTCCACATGCTCTGCCACAAACACCCAAGCAGACTACTTGAGGTGAGTGAAAGAGCAGTTGAGCCTTGCCACTCGCAGTGGGTGCCCTGTGAAGCTCTTCCCAGTTTTGAAAGGATGATGTTGAGAAGGTTTTGCTGGCCCTGCACGGCTAAGAGCTGAAATGAACACCGAGGTGGGTTCAGGCTGGGCTGGCCCTCCCTTCCTGCAGTGCAGTTGCTCAGGGTCAGCTGCAGCAGTGGTGCTGCATCCCCCCCTTGTATTTGCAGTGCAGGAGGGGAGGCAGAACTGTGTGTGTGTGGTATCAAACACTGGAATGGCTGCCAGCTGCTGTCAGAGCAGTGATGTTGGCAAGGGCACCCAGGCCTCCTGCAGCCCTGGGGCTCTGGGGCAGCTGTGCCCTTTGGAGCAGGCACTGCAGGGCCCTGGGTCACATTGGATACAGCCAGGGATGCTCCGTGGGAAGGCTGAGGGCAAGGTGGTCCTGCAGGGGAGCAGCTGAGTGAGGCCTGTGCAAGGACTCTTGCCAGGAAATGTCACTGGGCAGAACCCAGAAGTCCAGGCTATTTCTTCTCTAGTACCTCCCCAGATGTTGAAAGACATCTGTGGATTTCAGAACACACCAGCACAGCAGTCAGGTGCATCTGGCCTGGGATGCATCCCTGGCACAAGCTGCTCTCTGTCCTGGTACTGAATTTCAACTTGTTAATGTTTTAATGCTTGTAGCAATTAATCTCAGGGTGTTTACAAGGATTTTTTCCCGTGTGAGGGAGTTTTTGTCATTCAAAAGAAGCTGGTGTGCAGGCCAGGAGGAGCAGAAGCATTGGTGTGTCAGTGTTGGGAAGTGGTGTCTATTATTCTCATTGACACTTCTTCTTGGATTTGTATCACGAGCTTGGTAAACCTCACTCATTTTTATTTGAATGAGAAGGGAATGAAGAAAATTTTTCACCCATCAGAGGCTTCAGGCATTAATGAGTTTTACCCTCGTTAGGAGCTGATGTGGTTTGTGTTTTGTAGTTGCACTTTCAGACTTATACAGAGTTTGTTTTTAATGGCTGCATTACAAGCACCTCTGATCAAGGCTCAGTTTTGTAAATGCTGTCCACTAGAAGAATCAAATATTATCATGAACTCTGCTTTGCTGTTAGACAGGCAGACATCAATGGAGCTCATAAGTTCAACTCTGTGTAACCAGAACCATAAATTCAGTTCCTGCCAAAAATGTATTTCAGATGGGTTCTCAAAAGTAAATGTATATTTAAAAGTTTTTCCTATATAGAAAGATAATATAGCTTAGCTATGTTTATTCTCTTCCTGAAGCTGTGGTCTTTGTTGGTCATTTGATATTTGAAAGAAGTGCCAATATTTTCTAAATGTGCTTCACTTGCTAATGAAGGAAACCTCTACAATATAAACTATTAGTAACTAAGTGTCATAGAAATGTGGCAGATTTCTGGAGTGACCTGACTACATCCTCTTAAAGCAAAGAACTTGCCTGTAGAAACAGTCAGTCCCAGAGCAACTAACTCGAACCTTGGGAGTCTCTGTTTGACATTTGCCACGTGGTTGGTGCAAAACTACACATGAGCTTTATGGAATAGGAACACATTAGAATGTTCTCTTAGAGTTCACTCACAGAAAAATGATCTATTTTTTTCCTTTAGAAAATACATTGCCATAGTCTCCTTGGAGCAACGCCAGCACTACAAGGATGACTTCAATGCAGAGTATGAGGAATACAGGAATTTACATTTTCAGATTGATAAGATCAACAAAGATTTCACACAGTTTTATGAGCAATGGAAGAGTCTGATTCCAGGCTCTGAAGCCTATCAGGTAAAGAAAGATAAAACTGTGAGGAGTGTGTTTCATCCCAGCAATGACTTGGATTCCCTGGAGCTGCTCAGTGAGACAAAGGGAAACTGCAGCATTGGCATATGTGCTCAGACACTGCTTGGGCTGGGTCTGATTTTTGTGAGACCCTGCCCAAAACACCCTGTTTGAGCTTTCTGTGAACAAAGAGTAAGGTGAGGTGTGTCCCAAGCAGAGTCTTGGAGCATGTGCTCCTTCTGTTCCCTATTGAGAGGCTTAATTGCAGATCTTGGGGGATGCTGGAGCTGGGGATTGGTTTTTGCCAAGCTCCCAGAAGAGTGGTGGCTCACAGGGAAGAAAATCTCTACAGTCAAACTGAGGGCTCTTTTAGTGTTTTGCATAGGTTTGCATTTTATGGTTGGAGTGAAACGTTCTTCTTTTTTTTTTTTTTTTCTTTTTGAAGATGCTGCTTCATCGAATCCTGACAGATTATCAGCAGTTACAGCAGGTATGTGTGGCACCAGACCTGCAGGGCCATGGTTACTGCTGAGTGTGGCTCAAGGCTTTTTTAAAGCAAAGGACATCAGATTCTAAACTCTGCAGAAATGTTTGCATGCCCTAATTTTCTTTTGCTTTCTCCTTCACAGGGTAGCCCCAGCTACTCTGAAATGAAGAGCAGGTGCCAGTACCTCCACAAAAAGCTGTCCCATATTCAGAGCCGAATATCTGAATTTGACAAGCAATAAGTGGAGTCCTGGCACCACACATCTGCTTCAGCCATAAAAACCAGTGACCTCTGGATTTTTCTTTCAAATTTGAGATTAGGCTTTTAGGATTATATAGGTTAATATAGAACTGTAGTTTACATTGGAACTGAGCAGTTGATTATTTGTTGAAAATGTAGGATTAGATGGAAGAAGTATAGGAAGTTTTAGAAGTAGAAAGAAGTTAGTATTGAACTTGAAAAATAAAGAAATTTCACTGTTGATAACTCCTTTGCTCATTTGGACTTGTATGGTATTTAGAGAGGCTTTCATCTGGTCCATTCTTTTCTTCAAGCCTCTTGGTTTATCCTTTGAATTAAAATATTTCAGTACGAGGTGGAAGCCCAGTACCTCTAATATGAAATTGTGCACATTTGAAGCAAGTATTGTGGCAAAATTAAATTTTTTATGATAATAATTATAGGTGTGTTTTTTGAACTTCATATGAATTTAAACAGTTTGCATTAGGCAGAAGAGGCATTATTAAATTTGTGACAATATTCAGGTGTGAAAATACAGAAATCCTTGAATACTTTCACAGCCCACACATCTCCACCAGGTTCTGTAGAATGGCATCAAATAATGCACAGGTATGGAGACAATGGACTGGTGCTGCACTTATTTGTCAGTGGGCAGAGCTGTGGGAGGCAGGAATTCAAGGTGATTTCAGAACAGGATGAAGAAAGGGAAAGACAACTTCCATCTGGAGACAGAGTGGCACTGCTGTGCTGACCCAGGCAGAACAGGGCACAAGTTTCAAATCAATAGGAAAAAAGAGTTTTCTGGAAGGAAACCATGCTATCTAAGCATTAGTGTTCTTTCCACAGCACATAGAGTTTAGAGCATGAATGTACATGAGATGCAAATATTCCTGTAAAGGGTTAGAAAAAAGTCATTTATCTATGATTATTTCCACAAATATACCCATGAATGAATAAAAAACCTCCACACCTACGTATATCATTAAGCAGGATACTCTGTAGATTCTCACATTAACACTGGCATAATTATGTAGGAGACTTGCAAAGGTTTAAAGATTTTTATTCTCCCTTTTCTTCTTCAAAACCTCCAAAACATGATGAAATTCACTTTTTAAACTTCAGCCTGCTGTGTGCTGAAGCAAGCCATTATTTGCTTACTCATCATCATCTTTTCCCTGTCTGTTAAAGTCACTGATGCATTAATTGTTCATCCAAACTTGAAACAGTTCATGAAGAATCTGAAGACAAAATTAATGCACTGATTTCAATTGAATTCATGTCCTCTGCCTCTTCAAGCTGAAATACTATTTATTACATGTCAGAATTAAGTCCTGATACCTAATAAATGGGGAAATATGAACTATAGTGACTAGATGACCATGTTTCAAGGGATCATTGCATTTTAGTCTTATTTGGACAAATTAGTGATCCAAGAGAGAAAAGACTGGTCAATTATCAGAGTGGAAGTAGGTGAAAAAGATGTCTAGGTGGGATGCAGTTGGAGGCAAAAATTAAGTATGTGGGAAAATGATTCTATATCAGATGATTTTAACATTACTACATGCATGATCTTCAAACAAACACATGGGGAAAAACTCTCATGACATAAATGTTGGTATTCCATACATTGAAGGAAGGAAGGGGAGAAAGAAAGCATGGAGTTTCCAGGAGTATCCAAATCAAGCACTTTATTCAGCATCACTATGGAATTTTCATTAAGGAAAAACACTAAATGGAGGGCTCATCACCCATTCAATTTTTTACTAACATTCAGTGAAAGAGACTAATCTGAGTGTAAAAGCTTGCATGTTGAAAACATGAGTGTGTTGAGAGATTTTTAAATCTGGCCCAAAGACAATTCACTGTTCAAAATCCAAGTCTAAAACTTTTCAAATTAAATGACCCTGGATGAAGTAGGAAACACAAGTCCTTCCCTTGAACCTTGACTTGCTTCTTCTAGCTCAATCCTGAAAATGGTAAAAGAAGATCCCTCAGAAATCAAATGAGCAGCAGGGTATATCCCTAAAAGGCAGCTGTAGATCTGAAATAACTTGGGAATCAGAGAGACATCAGTGAGCAACTTTTGAGTCAAACTGTTAGTGAAGAACCTTGTTCCAAGGAAAGGACAGTTTTTCTCAAGGAAGTTGAGCAGCAGGATATCGAGGCTCATGGAGCTGGCAGGGATAAAGCAGACAAAGTGGGACATTTGTAGAAATTAACCCTGTGATTCAGTGATCACAGCAGGATGAAGAACCATTCTATCAGACCCTGGGATTAGTAAGAAATGTAGATGCCTCTGTTTATTATATTAGGCCAAGCTGTTCCTTGTCAGGTGGCAGCAGCTGCTCAGCAGAAGGCACAGCTTTAACTCGAGCTCATCACACCTGGAGGCAGCCCTAGAAGTGCTGCACACCTCAGCTGGTGCCAGAGCACAGGGACACCCGGACACCCTCTTGAGACCTGTGTGTGCCATGAACTAAAGGCATCTCCCCAGACCAAGATATCCAATCCAGCACTCAGCACAGATGTCACTGCCAGGGAAGTCTGCATACAGAGAAAAATACAGTCACAAAACCTATTGGGAAATTGATATTATACAAGAAAAATTCAAATTCCGGTACTTTCCTTCATTAATGAATTTATATACTAGCTCTTCTCCTTAAAATGGAGTTAAATAGTGTACACTTCCTATAGCAGTACAATTCTTCATGCATTCACAGCTGGCAGAGCTCTCATACAACTTGTTTTTTCTCTTAAGTGTAAGGAAGGGCTTCGTTCAAATGAACTGTGCTGCTTCCTCTGAAAGATACAAAATCAGTGAAATAATAGGTGCAAAGTCATAGGTTCTTTAAGGCAGGCAACTCCTATCTAATATAAGGATTGTTTACATTTAGCTTTATGTGCACTTAAAATTACAGTCATACAATTTTCTTATGTTTGTGAAAATAATTTTAGTGCTCCCAGAAATTGCACAGTCAAATAAAGCTGAATTGGGATACAAACGTGTTCCTCACCATAAAAATGGCCAAACCAAGAACAGCTGCCAGTGATACTTTTCCTACGGTGCTGTTTGGCCCAGGTGTGGATAAAACCAGCATCTGCCCTGCTCAGATCATTCTGGCCCGTTGATCCGAGCCTGTCCCAGAGTGTCACGAACAAGGACATGGAAGTTCAGCAGCCCGTGCTCAGTGCCCTGTGCTCCTCTCAGGGCTCCAAGAGCTCCTCCAGGGACGGGATAAACCCCTGGCAGTGGGACCAGCTCCTGCTGTGCCAGCCAGGCAGCCTTGGATGGTGCTGGGGCAGCAGCCCATGCAGGGCTCGCTCAGTGTCAGCCCCGGGCACTGTGGGCAGTGCTGAACTCTCAGCAAAGCTCTGCTCAGGCTTTGGAGAAGTGCAGGTGATCTGTTGGATTGATCCCTGCAATGCCCAAATTCAGAGTCTGTGGGACAGTCTGGCTGGGTGAGTGAGAGTGATGTTCCCATTTGTCCTGTGGCCTTTTTGGGAACGCTGCCAAGGAGCCTGATGTCTCTTCTGGCCACCTGGAGGCATCTGCACATGCCAGGGAACTGTCAGTGGGCAGGGTTAATCACGGGTTGTAGACTACTGCAAACAGGGTGGTGTCAAAACATCCCTGTGCTAATTCCTCTGTGCTAATGCCTGTGCCCCATAGGAAGAGTCCAACATCTGTGAAAAGCTCCTGCACATTCACAGCAGCCTCAGTAACTGTGTTTGTACAAGCATTCCAGAAAAGTGTGTTTGTAATTTCTCAGCCAGTCTGAAAAGTATTCCAAGGGTTTCTGCAAGCAATCGATTGATCAATCAATCAATATTTTTAAGGTTTAAAGAAAAGAAATTAGAGTAAGAATTTGAAACAGTTACATTATGACATCTTACATACATCCCAAATGAATTTCTGCATTAGAATTTTTGAGGAGACAAACTCCTCACGAAATAGGATAGCTGTATTTTCTCTATAGACAAGCACAAGTAAGGTTACAACACAATCAATAATTCATGTTTTCTTTGCAAGTTACATTAAACACAGCCTAAAAACATATGTGATAGGAAATAATTGTAAGTGGAGTTCTTAAATTACAAACTGCAGCAAATGCCTGTTGTACCTGTCTATGCAGCTCTCTTACCTCATGACTCATGAGGTAAGACTCAATAAACAGCTGAATGCTCTCAGGAGCTCAAAATTGTTCCTCTTAGCATCCTGAATGGATGGGCAAAAGTAGCATTAAACCATATAATAGAATTCACAGAATTACTAGGTTGGAAGAGACCAAAATCATCAAGTCCAATGCCCTAACACCCCAACTAGACCATGGCACCAAGTGCCACATCCTGTCTCTTTTTCTAACCACATCCAGGGATGGTGACTCCACCACCTCCCTGGGCAGACCATTCCAGTACTTTATCACTCTTTCCATGAAAAACTTTTTCCTAATATCCAGCCTATATCTCCCCTGGCACAGCTTAAGACTGTGTCCTCTTGTTCTGTGTCCTCTTGTTCTGCTGCCTGGTAAAAGAGACCAAACCCACCTGACTACAAAAACCTTTCAGGGAGTTGTAAAGAGTGATAAGGTCACCCCTGAGTCTCCTTTTCTCCAGGCTAAACAACCCCAGCTCCCTCAGCCATTCCTCACAGGGCTTGTGCTCCAAGCCCCTCATCAGCCTTATTGCCTCCTCCAGACACGCTCAAGCATCTCAACATCCTCCCTAAACTGAGGGGCCCAGAACTGGAGAACATGATTTTAGACAGTGCTCTTTGGGCTGGTATGGTCAAGAACTGCTTTCCTCAGGAACTAATGGATAATCCCTCTCTAAGACTCAAGAACTGCAGGATGAGTAAAGCCTGAATGGACAAACTTGCATTTCCCATGTTACATGGTAATTCTTACATACTCTGAGAAGTGTTGAATAAAGCAGGGAAAAGATACCAGAAAAACATCCTCTCCTGACATGGTCTATGATCCGCAGGTAAGAAAAAAAAGTCAGTTTTCAAAATAGAAAAAGAATGTTTGCATTGAGGAATTCCCTAGATCTGCCTGAGAATGTTGCACTTCAGAACAGGCAACAAAGCAAGATACGGATCCGAAAGAAACTTAGCTTAGAGTTGAGAATAAAAACACAGAAACACATATGACAACTACTAACCCATTTTATACACTCAATGGCTATGACTCAGTAACTTCTTATTCAAGTTGTGCAAGTTTTCATTCATTTTTTTCACATTTATTTTTAAGTAAGTCTGTACAAATAATGTAAGAAAAAGCATGACGTACAGTTAATACTGTCTAAAGAGTGTTGTTAAATACAGGCAGAATCAAATCCTGTCAAACCATGTCAAGCATTTTCTGAAGCAATCTGACTTATCTGCTGATAAGTCTCTGACTGGAAGGAAGAGTAGAAAAACCAGAACAAATGTAAAAAAGACAGGACTGATATAGCAGAACAAGTGGCATGTGGAAGAGAGAGCACAGCTGGTCAAGATATTCTGGCCTTGGTACAGACTATGGAACAAGAAACCACAGCTAGGAAGATCTTCATGTGCAGCTATCAGGATTTTGAAAATGTGTGGTTTTGTAAGGCTGCCAAGTAATGGAAACAATAGGCTGATTCTGTAACTGGGGAGATGTTGGCACGGAGAAAGATTATGGAACGGCAAAAAAACACCAAGACACTTTCTTGATTGGTGCAGAAAAAGAGCAAGAAAGAGCAATTTATTGAAAGAAGCCATTGCCTTAAATAAGACAGTTTGTTGAAAACAAAATACAGACAGATCACTGGTCAGAGAAAGAGACACCTCGCTCTCCTCCCTGACTTTCTCATGGACCTTGCAGGTGTTTATCTCTGTTATGATTCCTTGTCTTATGTGTCCAATAGAGAAAAAGTCTCCAGCTTGGGAAAAATCCTAGCTGGAGAAGAGAATATTTCATGGTCTGAGAAAAATACTTAGAACTTGAGAAAAAGGCCTAGCTAAAATGTGCCTAGGCCTTCAGCAGTGTCCACAATTCCCCCTTTTAGTCTTATTTAAAAAAGAAAAGAAAGAGAAGTGTTTGTAATCCTCCACAGGGCCCTTTGTCAAAGGAGAACAAACACCACCCCTCAGGAGATATGTGGATACCTGAAGTGCCTAGGAAAATCTTCACAACTGGTGCTTTTAACAAACTTAATTCTAAAACTTAATTCTAATTCAATAACAAAAACCATCACCATTCACCAAACTTATCAAACAGTGAAAAATTCCACCACTAAGTAATTATTCTAATACAACAATGAAATCAACAGTTCCAACATGAACAGATGAATGTCCATTCTCTGCTTGAAGAGGGATCATCTGGTCAGTGTTTTCTCTGGTTGGTGTTTGGTGAGCTGGTCAGCATGTGAAAGCTGAGCTGTGATCACACTCTGCCCCTGGTGCAGGTCAGGGCAGACACCTTGATGGTCAGTAGCAAAGACCCAGGCATGTCTCATCTGAAGCCTGAAATGAGGCAAAGGTGATTCACAATAACTGGATTGGTTAGATCTTTTCTTTCTCTTTTTCCAATTTCGCTGTCCTACAATAGGAACAGCATCAGGCACAGGCACAGGAAAAGCCTGAGCCTCTCTCATTTGGATATCATCATTGCAAGTTTTCAGCTCTTCCCTTAGAACAAGGGAATAGAGCTCAGAAACATCTGCCCCAGCGCTCCCTCCTCCCATGCCCACTGCAGGAATGAAACCAGCCCCCGCTGCTCCCCCTTTGAAGTGAGGACAAAGCCATCGTTGCTGTCAGCACAGGGTGGGAGCGGCGAAGCAGCTGGAAATGCCGATGGGAGGGGTCCGTTCGTGGGGTCCAGCGCTGGGCTCAGCACCGCTCCCGGGTGAACGAATGGAGAAACTGAGGGAAGAAGAGAAGGCAGCCCCACCTCTGCTGAGGCAGAGAAGGGCAGCCCAGACCCTGCTCGGGCGGGCAGGTCGGTCTCCAGCACCGGAGAGGAGGGAGGCGCCGGCAGCAGCTCCTTCTCTGGGGTGGCTGGTGCCGACGGCTCCTCTCAGCAGGCGGGTCACGGTCAGACGGCACCGGGGACGGACGGGCCAGCACCACCCGCACCTTTTCAGGGGGAGGCTCTGCCCCGGCAGGCGGATCGAGCGGCGGCACCGGCACGGTGGAGGGCCCGGCTGACGGCACCTCCTTCTCGGCAGCGAGCGGCCCCACAAGGGCGGGGGCCGCCCCCCCAGGCAGCGCTGGCTGCACGGGGGCTGCTCCAGCCGGGGCCGCTCCGAGCCGGCAGCGCCCAGCGCCGTCAGCGCGGCAGGACACGCCTGCTGCCCTGGCCTGGGGCGGGCCCGCAGGCGGCAAGGGGCTCGGCCCCGCGGCCGCGCCGCCCGCGATCTGCGGCGGTTCCGCAGGGTGGTCGCGTAGGGCAGCAGTGCCGCATGCAGGGCTGTCGCTTGCCCTGACACGGCCGCGAGTAACAATTGCTCCACCGCATCAGGCGGAATAGCTGCGTTTGCGCTGTGCCTGATCCAGAGCCTGTCTCTCTCCCCTCGCCCGTGTCCATTAATCTCTGACTAATGGTCACCCAGGCGTGCACCAGAGGGGAAAGTGAGACATCCCCATCCCCTTTAAACAATCGGTCTCCCAACTCTCCCCAAGCCTTTCAAGGAAAAGCCATTTCTTGGTCCTGGCGTAAGGGGGGAAGGGAACAGCACCTTTCTCGGATGGGGGAGAAAAACAGTCGAGACGCTGCTCGCAGCTCTCCCTGTCCAGGCTCGTCGGCGCTCGGCTCCGCGCGACTCCGCGCCCTGCAGGGACTCCCGCTCCGCCGCCGCTCCGCAGTTCAAAGAGCGGCTCCGATCGCACTCTCTCGGTGGGAGAGGAGAAAAGCCGACGATTTCTGCGGGTTTCCCGTCCTGCCGTAGTCAGGCGGGTCTCCGCCGTGTCCCAGATGGCTCTCGACTCCGGCCGCGATCCCGGCTCTGGTCCTGGCCCCAGGTTCGCAGCCCTGGTTTTCTGGGTTTCAGTCTGCTCGGTGCAGCTCTGGCTACAAACCCCAGCACGGGCCGCACCCCGGTTAGGACAGGCCTCCAGGGTCCGTCCCGGTTTTTGCAGGCTGTCAGCTCCGAGTTTTCCCGGTGCTGTTGGTCGGTCAGAGATCGCTTAGGACGATTCCGATCCACTCGAGTAAACGATCTCTCACTGGAACCTCCATATGTTGCCGTGGAGAAAGATACAGAGCGGCAAAAAACCAGCAACAAGGCACTCCCTTGTTTGGTGCAGGAAGGAGCAAGAAACAGCAATTTATTGAAAGAAACCACTGCCTTAAATAAGACAATTCGTGCAAAACAAAATACAGACAGATCATTGATCAGAGAAGAAGACACCTCTCCTCCCTGACTTTCTCATGGACCTTGCAGGTGTTTTTCTCTGTTATGATTCATTTTCTTATGTTTACAATAGAGAGAAAGTCTCCAGCCTGGGAAAAATCCTGGCTGAAGCTGAATAAGTTTCATGGCCTGAGAAAAATACTTAGAACTTGAGAAAAAAGGCCTAGCTAAAATGTGCCTAGGCCTTCAGCAGTGTCCACAGGGCTGTTCAGCTGGAAGTGATTTCTACTGGTACTTGTAGCCTGATAATTCTATTTAGCATATAAATTGGAGTGTGTTAGCCCCAGCTCCCATCTTGAACCCAGGTAGCTGCTCCATAGTATTTGATAATTCATTCTGGGGGCCACGTGTCATCCTTCCAGATTTGTGTTCCCCCTGTGGCAGAGCTCCTTTTGTTTGAATACAAAGTTTCATACAAGGGAACTCTCAACACTCCATAACCTTTTTATTTTGGTAATGTAAAAAACGCAGGCTGGATAATCCCTACAGTACACACCCCTCTCCATTTTTTGGTAGTGTATTTTAAGCTCTTTTCCCACAGATCCAAAATGTTCCATCTGGATATTCCAGCTTAGTTTAACAGATTCTGGTTGTTGCCAATAGGATCTTACACTTTCTACTTCTTTGTATGGGTTACCTCTATTTTTATTATACCAGCATAGTCCCATAAAATTGTTCTTTGTACAATTACCTTTAATTAACTTTCCCCAATATCCTTTTGGAGCTTTGGGCCACCAAGACTGGCTGCTTGTATTTGTAATCAGCATAGTCTGACAGGGGTGTACCCCACATGTTGGGTAAAGTTAGTTCCCTGATGTGTTATGCATACTTCTCCTATTACCTCATGACTTAGAACCCACCCTGTAGGTCCATTGACTCCCCTCCATATTTCTGTTTGATTCCACTGTAACAACTGCTCTGGGCCTAATCCCTCCCCCCTCCATGGCCATTGTTCAGTCATTTGCATTCCTCTACTGATCCAACAGTGAGTTAAGTTCAGTTCAGTAGTAATTTCTTTCATTAATTCTACAAATAAATTCTTTCTCAAGGTGGGTAAGTCCCGTTCACTGAGTTGTTGTTTCAATTTCTCGTACAAGTTAAAACTTCCCTTATGGCTTGCCCTTGTTCCTTTGAACACTTTAGTTATATTCTTTATCAATTCCTCCTTGTAGGGACCTTGCACACCTCCCTGATCTGAATAACCCCACACACCTTCTTTTGTAAAGCAGAGCTGTGCTTCTCCTACTGGGCAACTTTGGTATGCTGATGGAGCCCACCCTCCTTTTCCCAAATTGGTGGCTACCCAGTAACTTTTTCCCATAATGGTGCAGGTTTCTAACTTGTGCTTATTATTAACATTGGGAACAAGCATCAGCACTATTTCTTTATATCATAATTAGCAATAGAATGACTCCCATGACTATTTTCCTCCTTCTGCCTCCTTTGAGACCTACAGGGTTTCTATCAGCAGCCAAGGTTTGTTTAACCTTCTCAGCAGCAGGGAGTATGTCCTGGTGTCTCCCACTTTCTCCTTTGGTAGCATTAATTAATTTTGTCCCAGATTTTATCTTTAACATTCCAGTACAAGGTACAGCAGTAACACCACAGTATAGAAACTTTCCAGAACTCTTTTGCCAATACCTCTGCTTTGGCTTTCTTCTTTCCCCTTGTTCCATCCTCAAATAACTCCCACCAGTTATGATCATCAATTTCAATTTTTCCTTGTGCTGATAGGGTGTGAAGTACTTTAACAGTTTCCTTATGTTTGTTTTTTCACATTGGACGCATAATGCAAATAGGAGATGCCCACCATAGGAATGACACCACCACAACTCAGCACAATATGGACACCCTTTTTTTGCTAATTTTCAGGTAAATTGTATTTGACACTTCTCAGTTGTAGATTTTTACTGTTTCTTAGGTATTTCCTATTCAACAGGCACTACAAATTCCCATTTACAAAGTAAAATTATTATATAAGTCACAGGTTAAGCCCAGAACATGAGAACTTTCTGACCAAAACAGTCCTGATCTTTTTGCTTGAAGAGGAAGTATTCTTCCTCAAGGATGCAAAAGCTCAAAGTCACCTGCTAATGTTCTTGTTTGTACACAAAACAGGCAGGCTGCCCAAGCACTGAGGAAAAGTTAATTGAAATAGTAAATAAATACACATAAAACAACACTAAAAATGAGAATTTAACAGCTCTAATTGTTTAGAATTTTAACTACTGTGCAAAAGCTGCTGAAGTGACTTTCTTTTAAACTAGACATCACAGTTTATATGTAGCAGGCATGTCATGCTAATACAACATCTATTTCTTTTTTCTTGCACACTGCCAGGAGCAAGACACTTCAGAGACCTTTCTTAGCTCCAACTGCTGTTTCTTAAACTCTTCTTATAAAGGTTTATTCTATGCAGCCTCACCTGGGGCAGCTGCTGCTAACTTGTGCCTCAGCATTGTCTTGTTTATTGCATTAATTTGGTTTTCAGGATAAGCCACATCAGTTTGATGTGCTTACACAGCACTAGATGTTACTGTGTTCTACACACACTCCCCTGTAAACATTAAAACATTTCAAGGAATCACAGAATTACACAATGGGTCAGGTTGGATATCAGGAAAACCTTTTCTACCCAGAGGGTAGCTGGACACTGAACAGGCTCTCTGGAAAACTGCTCACAGCACCAACCTTGACAGAATTTAAGAAGTTTGCACATCTCCTTCAGCATGTGGTGGGAATTTGGGGTGTCCTGTACAGAGACACAAGTTGGACTTAATCCTGATGTGTCCCTTCCAACTCAGCACATTCTGTTATTCTGTGATTTTTATGATTCACTAAGTGCAGCACACTCCCCTGCTGCTGTCTTACACGAGTATTTAGCTCAGCTAACACTCTAAGGCAGCCAGATTCTGGGTGCTGGCTGGGCAGTCAGGATTACAGCATTGGAGAAATACACACATTTGATCATTACTTAAAATTATGCTGTATTTCTTAGAACTGACAAACTGTAGTCCTTTCTTTTCTAGAAGCTTGATCTCAGCTCTTCAACTATCTGCACAAATAACTTTACATTCAGCATTAATACTTTTTACTACTTTGTGTACAATAGCAATAGGCACTACACTATTATTCTTTTTCCTAGCTTGTACACACTCCACACTTTACACTTAGTGAGTCAGATGGTTTACTACTATTAATAAAAGCCAGTATGTTATTACTTATTTTAGGAACCAGCAAGACATTTCTTTTTTACACTTTGGTTTCATTCTTCATTGCTACAGTTTTAATGACAGCAATCTTATTTTTCTTCCTTGCTCTTGCTATTTTTACAGTGTTATTATACACATTACATATTTTTGTAATATTTACAACACAAGTTCTTTTCATCCTAGTATTTACTATAAATCTTTACACTTTTATTTTTCCTGTGGGCTTGTCTTTAGAGTTATGAAAGGCCTTAGATGATAGAGGTTATGATCTCCCTGTTGTACTTCCTGGACTATTTCCAGACTTCTTTCCAGGTGAGGGCCCCCTTTTCCCCACAGTGCATTTTTCTTTCACAGCAGAAACACAGCATGAAGTTATTTTTAGCCTGCTTTTGGCACCCCGACTATGTCAGGGCCTCACTCTCCCTCCTCATCTCTAAAACACAATGTTCAGAGAGGGATGGAGATTTGGTCCTCCCAAGCAGAGGGGCCGGAGGTGGAGCCCAGCCCTGGCACTGTCAAAGAGCTTTTTGTCAGAACTCCCATCAGGGCAGGGACCGGCACACGCGGCTCAGGCACCGGGGCCGGGCGCTGGCAGGGACGGGCACGGGCAGGGGACGGCGAGGGCTGTGTTAGCACGGGTGGGGAGGCCAGGGCACGGGCAGGGAACGGCGAGGGCTGTGTTAGCACGGGTGGGGAGGCCAGGGCAGCGGGACCACGGCCAGAGCGAGTGGCCAAACAGCCGCGGCAGCCGGGACTGAGCCCGGGGAGCCGCCAGAGCTTCGTGCCGGGACTGGGGAAACACTGGAGCTGGGGAAAACCCGATGCCAACGGGGTAGGCAACAACATTTTCAGAGGGTCTCAGCCCTCTCTTTTTCTTTTCTTGTTCTGTCTCTGGGGTTTCTGATATTTCAAAACCTTTTATCCTTTGGGTTTCTGTGTTTCCTGCCTGACACGTGATATATTCCCCATTCTCTGGATTACTTGACCCCTGCACAGACCCAGCAGGAGGGAGGGCTCTGAGCCCAGGGCTGCTGGCAGGATGGGCTGCTGGGGCCAGCTGGGGGCCCTGAGCAATGCCCAAAGCCTTGTGCTCTCTGCAGCTGGCCAAGGGCAGCAGCAGGGCTGAAGGGTTCGTGTGGCACAGGCAGCCCGAGCTGTGGAGCCCTCAGGCCCCCGTGGCAGAGGCGCCCTCAGGAACGGCACCGGGACTGGCACCGGCTGTGGGGATTGGTTGTGGCTTTAAATCTTCCCAGAGCAGAGCAGCTGCTGGCTGCTGTAAAGTTGTTTCTTGTGAAGGCACGTCAGGCTCCAAAGGCAAAGAGCCCAAGGCTCTCCAGTCCCTGTTCAATCTCTCTGCCATAAAGTCCCGATGGAAGTAGGAGCAGCTCTCTGTTGCAAGAGGTGGAAGCTGCGGCTGGTGCAGAGTCTTCAGAGGCAGATGCTCCCTGGCCTTTCTTCTCCTGTTCTTTTGTTCTTCATCTTCCTCTTCTTCTTCTCTCACGTGCTGGTATTGCTGAGGATGATGGTGAGGGGAAAGAGAGAGTCATGAGAGAAGAGTGAGAGAGAGCTCTGGCTCAAACACATGGACTTTTATTGAAAAATTACTGAGTGAGTCAAAACCATGAACCTGAAGAACTTCTACCAAACCTATTAGAATTCTGGTTTTCTAATACGAACGTTTGCATTTAACTAGTGCACATGGCCTACCTGTTCTATGGGAAGAATATAAAAAATATTTTTACTCTGTTTTTATTCTGTCTAGAGCTATATTTTTAAGCTCTCAATGCAGCTTGGTTCTCCCACCAGACTCTACAGCTTTAACTTTCTAAGGCAATTAATACATATTTCAAAGTACTTCAAACTAAGATTTATACTTCTACTTCATATCTACGACTCTTAATATTTCTACTTACTTAAAACTGAAGAACAGAACTATTTCCAGTTGGAGTGGCTTAACGTACTTTAGTTTTTCTAATGGTTTTTAATTTAATTTCTTCATTCTGTTATGTCTCGGAGGGACTCAGAGAAGCTTCTGTGTTCCACACTCCAACATTCGGGAATGGGGACAGGGAATGGGAATGGCAATAAAAACAGGAATGGGCACTGGGGATATGGGAATGGGACACAGAATATGGAAATAGCAATTGGAGAGAGAATATCGGATGGGGATTTAGAGGGCAAGACAGGGAATGGAAATTGGAATACGGGAACAGGATTGGGAATAGGAATACAGGACCTGCACTGGATACAGAAATGGAAATGTTGTACATACATATCTGTGAGACCTTCCTGTTAAATCCTTATCCTTCCCAACAGACAGAGAATATGGGAGGGGGAATATGGGAATGACAAACGGGCAGAGAATGTGGGATAGGGAGAGGGAATGACAGCGGGAATGGGATTTGGACTGGGATGAGAGCCAAGAGGATGTGGAGCGCCCAGCCAGGTGTCTTCCCAAAACAGATCAGCAGCACGAAGGCTCAGGGGGGCTCTGCCCACCGGGGGTCCCTGGGAATCATCCAGCGCGGATCCTGCCATGGGGATGTAGCTGCAGCAGGGCACGAAGCTCTTCCCGCCCTCAGGGCACTCACAGGGCTTCCCTCAGTGGAGACTCTGTTGGTGTTTGGAAAAGGTAGAGCTTTGTGAGAAGCTCTTTCCACACTCTGGACACTTGTAGGGTCTCTCCCCAGTGTGGATGCGCCGGTGGGTGACGAGGGTGGAGTTTGTCTTGAAACTCTTCCCGCAGTCACAGCAGCAGAAGGGCCTCTCATCCCAGTGAGTGCGATAGTGTTTCAGAAGGCTGGACCTGCTCTCAAACCTCTTCCTGCATTTATCACACTCGTAGGGTCTCTCCCCTGTGTGGATGCGCAAGTGAGTGAGTAGGTTGGAGTTTTGATTGAAGCTCTTCCCACAGTCGGGGCAGCAGAATGGCCTCTCCCCTGTGTGAATGCGATAGTGCCTGAGGAGACTGGAGCTGGTCTCAAACCTCTTCCTGCATTTATCACACTCATAGGGCCTCTCCCCAGTGTGGCTCCTCTGGTGCACACTCAGGTGTGAGCTGCGGCTGAATCTCTTCCCACACTCCCCACACTCGTAGGGCCCTTCCCCCGTGTGGATTCTCCGGTGTCTGATCATGACCCATCTCCTCCTGAAGCCCTTCCCACATTCCGAGCACTTGTGGGGCTTCTCCCCATGGTGAAGCTGCTCACGCAGCCCCAGCTCCGAGCTCCGGCCGCCTCCCCGGCCCGGGCTGGCTCTTTCCTGCTGGGATCCCCGGGCTGTGCGTTTGCAGCCCCTCCTGCTGCGGGATCTGCGGGGCTTTTCCTCCTCGTTGCATTCCTGCGCCATGGAGCCGCTGCAAACGGCCTCTTGCCCGAGGCTGTGCCGCGGGGATTTGTCCTCCCTGCTCTCCGTGCTCAGCTCCTTGTCTGGGGGAGGAAGGACAAGGACAGGATGGGATTTGCCTCCGTGCCAGAGGCAAGGGCAAGGAGATCCCCCCAGGGCTGTGCTGCAGCCGGGGCCGTGCTGGGCTGGGAGATGGAGCAGGACACAGAGGGAAAGGGGCACTGACTTCCTCCTCACCTGCCAGTGGCTCCTGGGCCATTGACCTTGTCGTCATAGCCTCCTCCTTGGTGCCAAGGTTTGGGAAATCCTGGTTTGGGGGGGAAACAAGGGCTGAGCGCGTTGGGTTTGATGGTGGCGCTGCCCAAGGGCAGCTGGAGCAGTCAGCGCCCCTTTCAGCCTCGGGGGCCCGGAGCCCGCTCAGCACCAACCTCCCGCACCCCTCCAGGCTGCCGGGGGTCCCCCGGCTCCGGGATCGCCCCTCCGCGCTCTCCCCGCTCCGGGGCTCGGCTTTGGGCTCCTGCAAATCCAAACATCCCCTGAACCTCAAAGTAAAACCCTCCCGGAGCCCCCCATGATGGATTTGGGGCGAGCTCCCCCTCCCCACTCACCTGCGGGTTCTTGGGGGGCGATTCTGCCGCTCCCGGGGGACGCTGCGGTCTGTGCGGGAGTGCGGCAGAAGCGCGAGGTTCCAAAATCGCTCCTCCTCTTCCTGCCGCTCCTCCTGTGTCCCTCCTCTTCCTCCCGCTGCTTCTCTTCCGTCTCTTCCCGCTCCTCCTCTTCCTGCCGCTCCCCCTCCTCTCCCAGCGCAGCCAGAGCCGCTGGAACTGGGGTGCCCAACGCGCTGAGAAACTCCCAGGTCCCTCCCAGGACCCCTCAAATCCCTGGAACCGAGCGTCCCCCGCATCCCCTGGAAGATCCCCCCGTGTCCCCAAGCAGGTTGTTATTTAACATCTCTATTTTTACCCTGTGTTTCGGTGTTTGGGAAGGACAAAGAGAAATGCAGAGAAAATCCAGGCCACGGGGAGGATGTGCAGCCCCCAGCCAGGTGTCTTCCCAACACGGATCAGCAGCACCAGGGCTCAGGGGGGCTCTGCCCACCGGGGGTCCCTGGGGATCATCCAGCGCGGATCCTGCCATGGGGATGGAGCTGCAGCAGGGCACTGTCTTGGTTTGACAGACAGGTGTCTGCTGAGGAGCTCTGGAGCTTCTCTTGAAACGGAAAATGTAAACTCCCTCCCTCTAAATTAATATGACTTGGAAATTAAGGAGCTCTCTGGCAAAGATATGGGATTTAGAATAGCAGTTTTTCACTGGGAAAATGAAAATAAAAGTATAGTAATATAAGGACCAAAACACTGGCAAGGTCAGAATGCAGCCTGTAACCCTGTTGCTCAGGGTGTTGGTTACAGTCTGAATAATGGTACCTATAGTTTTCTTGGAGGGACAGATGTGGTTTTGTTGAAGCAATGATTTTGGAGAAGGGTGTAGTTACTTTTTTAACATCTGGTGGTCATGAAGATAGGCCTGGTCTTCTTCTGGGAATTTAGTGGGAAAGGCTACTCTGATGTTTCAAATTTCAGATTTTATTTAGTCTGGAAATACTTGGCTTTTCTCCTTGGCTGGGGCATCTCCCATAAGGTATAACTCCTTGTGGGGAGGAGTTGTGAGGGATGGGTCATGGCAGAGATAAGGAGCCCTGCTCCACCTGGTTTCAGCAGATGCTGATAGAATGTATACTTCTGCTTGCATCTTGCATTGCAACTTAAGACATGATCTACTCCTTATTCTATTACCATCTGCATCCTACCTTAATTAATACCTTCTTTAACTCTGCTATATATTTTTATCCACAGTGAAACTTTACACACAGTTCTCACTTAAGATTAGGTTTTTCTGTGGTACTCAATGGGTTTCTTTATCTTTCTGCATTACCTACTAAGTGTAACTAGGTTTTTGAGCAAAAACAATTGTACGGATTGGTTTGCCTTTGCTTGAGGTGGGCCTAATCTAAACAGTCTTAAAATACCTTTTATGTGTACTACAGGGACTTTATCCCCATGCACTGTGTGCAAGGCTTCAGACTGGGCAGGACTTGCTTGAGTGATGGACTCTCAGGTGTTGACAGTTTAGGTGGCTTTTGTTAAGTTCATTTCTCAATTTTTGGATGTTTCCCTGCCAAGTGCCTTTAGGGTAATTTTAAGTAGTCTGTTGTACAGTTCAACTTTCCTGGCAGCTGGTGTGTGATAAGGGATATGATCTATTTATTCAATATCCTGGTTTTTGGCTGAGGTGTTTCTAAGGCTGTTCTTGAAATGGGTCCTGTTGTCTGACGATTCTCTCAGGGGTGCTGTGTCTTTATAGGACTTGCTTTTTTGGGCTTCAGACGGTGTTTTGAGTAGTAGTGTGAGGTACAGGGTGGGTTTCTAATGATCTAGTGGTGGCTTCTACAATTGTGCTCACGTAGCACTTGCCTTGGGGGGTTTGAGGCAGTGTGATGTAGTTCATTTGCTGGGCTTCTTTATACTTATATTTGGAATACTGCCCCCCATATTAGAGAGGCTTTATGGGCTTGGCTTGCTTGATTTTAGCACCTGTCTTACAGTTATGAATAACTTGAGAAATGCAATTTATAGTTAAATCTGCTTTTCAGTTTTGTGCCTACTTATAGGTGGCATTTTTGCCTTGATGGCTTGAGGCAGTATGAGCCTATTGAGCTAGGAACAACTCTCCCTTATGTTGCTAATTTAAATTTATTTGTGACATCTCTATTTTTGCAGCTCGATCTACTTGCTCCTTGTTTCAGTGTTCTTTATTAGCCTGACTTTTGGGGTCATGGTCGTCTACATGATGGACTTTTACAGATAGTTTGTCTGAGTGGCAATGTTTTTGCATTCATCAGCAGCCTCAATTGGTTTTCCTTTATGTTGCTAACTGGCCTTTTTTTACCTTTCTATCTAACTGCACAGAGCATTGGTTACTATTCATGATTCAGTATAAGGGTAGAGCTTTGGCCAGTTCTCTCTTTCAGCAGTGTCCAGGGCCAGCTGAATGGCTTTGAGTTCAGCAAGTGCACTTGATTCACCTTCTCCTTCAGTAGCTTGTGTGACTCGTCGTGTGGGGCTCCCTGCGGCCACTTTCCACTTCTGGTTCATCTCAACCATGAGACAGAAACTGTCAGTGACAAGAGCACAGCGTGTTTCTTGTGCTGGCAGTTGGTTGTATGGCTGTCTGCATTTCTTCTCCCATTTGTTTTCTGTGCTTGTTTGGTATCACTGCTGAACGTTGCCAATAAGGAAACTGGTGTGCAAGAGTTGAGGAATCAGCTTTTGAAATTGTAAAACTGATCTGTAGGCTTTTTTCCTCTTGGATTTGTAAAATTTGGTACATCATCAAAGTTAAGATTCTTCAGAAAATAGCAAGATTGTCCTCTTTCCAGGGAGGCATCTGTACTTTAACAGAGGTGCTTGATGCATCTTGCTGTAAAGGAGCAAGATGCAGAGTAAGTCAGAGAGAAGTCATTTAAGCTGGTAATACACATGGTTGTTTAGTGGAAATAAAATAACTAAGGTTTTGTCTTGTAAGAAAGAGAAATCTAATCCCATTGTGAGGGTCATGAGGATAAATACAAAGGACTAAATACAAATGAAGAGCAGAAAGATATGAAACAGGGCTGGGCCTCACTGCCATAGCCCAGGCAGCCCCTGGATGTATTTGCCTGCCTGAATCCATCCCTTGCCCGGGCCCCAGGTTGGGCCGCTCTGGGGAATCTCTCACAGCATTCCTGGGATGATGCTGTTCCTTCCCTGGTGCCCCAGGGTCCTGCAAGCCCCTTTTGGAGCCACCCAGACACCTCCTGGAGCCTTTAGGGACCCCCCCAGCAGAGCGCAGACAGGGATTTAGTTTCATCTTGTTTCATGGAAAATATTCTCTGTTCCTATGTACTTTTAAATTAATTAAAATATGTTTATATTGCTCTCTGTTTAATTTCTTAACTTTATTTGGAAGAGTTCAGACATCTCTTAACATTTAATAGGTAGTGAAGCTCTTAGCATTTAATAGGTAGTGAAGTGTGCCTGCCTTTCTGTGTTTAATTGCTGGGTAATTGTCCCCGACTTAGTTTAGATACTTGCTTTAAAACATCCCTTATTCCTTGTAAAATCTCTCATTGTGCTTGTTTGTAGTTGTGTTAGAATATAGAGAGGAGGGAGATCACCGTGGAAAATTTTTCATCTGAACTGAATTTGTACCCTACAGCCCAACAGTGACTGCTCCTTCATTTTCTGAAGGCAGGAAGGACACTGGGAGCTCCTCATAGTCCATTTTGGGACAGAAGTTATTTCTGTTTGGCTCCATGAAATGCTTTGCACAGTAGCACTGGAGCTCTGAAGGGCAGGGACATTCCATGAGGGTGAATAATAAATAATTCCTATACCTTGAAGTGTTTCAAACTTGACACAGCAGAAGGAATTGTTTCCCTAATTACAAGCACAATGGTGCTCCTGACAGGGGCAAGTCATGGAGTAACTATTAGATAAGGTACTGGATCAGCCTCTGAAGAGGGTGTTGCTGTTGCATATGATTTTCCTGGAGCTCAGCTGATGCACACAAGATTTATTGTGACTAACAGGATTGCAACTAAACAGAATGCAGTCATTTTTCTTGTAATTTAGTGAGGCATCTTTTGATCCATGATGAGCTGAGGGCTCACTGTGCAAGGCTGAAAATAAATTACATGCTCTAAAGAGATTTTGGTCTTTGTGACTTATTGAAGGTGGATAGGACATAATTCCTTCACTCATTGGGACTGCATAGTTTAGTTTTATCTCCTCTGTTTCTAAGTGGTGCTAAAAAAGTGCCATTTCCCTCAATTTTGATAGCAGGAGACACAGCTGATTAATATGGATTTAAGT
Organism: Erithacus rubecula; assembly: GCF_903797595.1. Lineage (NCBI taxonomy): Eukaryota > Metazoa > Chordata > Aves > Passeriformes > Muscicapidae > Erithacus > Erithacus rubecula. The sequence continues at coordinate 12,719 of NW_027635585.1, read as the reverse complement.
AAGGTTTGTAAAATAAAATAGTCTTAAAAATGTTAGCCAGCCCTATAGTTAATCTTAACAGAAAAAGAAGAAGCTGAACTTCCATCTTAATTTCAGAGGTGATTCCTCTGCCCTGCCTGCTTTTCCCATATTGGGAAACTTCATTTTTATCCTTACCCCTGACTGCACCAACTCACCTGCCTTCTGCTGCTCACCTTTGCTTTCTTGTCAGATGAAGTCACTGAAAAAGAAAAGATGCTCTTATTTAATTTACTTCATTAAAATGTCTTGGCAATTTTTAAAATCCACTTTGCACTTTTAGCTTTGGCTGAATACTAGTGCTGGCTTATACCTAAGGTAGCAAATGCAGATGGAAATGCTGTACTGAACAGAACCTAATTATGTCAGGGAGAACAGTTATTGCTGCACTGCTAGGAAAAAGATTAAATTGAGCCTGTGGGACAATATGCCCTGATTATGCTAATTGGTACCTGTGTTTGTAATGCTTAGTTACTTTTTTTTTCCTCAAAAGAGTGAAAGAATACTTGGCCATCTAATGTGGCCATCCAGCTTCATGTTGCCATGCTGGGGCATGCATGAATGGCCAGTTCAGCACTTAAGTTTCCATTTATGCATGTGGCTCTTACAGCCTGTTGTTATGGTGATGTCAATTTGGGGTGAGAGCACATCCATCTCAAAAAATCATTAGCAGAGTTGTTAAGGTTTTCAGAACACTTGCTTTTCCTGGATGCTTTCATGAAACCTAATGATGAGCTACCTTTACTGTGAGAGAATTTAGTTTCTTACAGCAGGAGGGGAAATGTTTAGTGTCTCTCACACACAAGGACATTCACTTTGGCACAATTTCATGGTATCTGAAAGAGTCCTTTAACACAGCAGCATTCTTTCAGATTAATTCTTTGTTTCCATATTCCTCAGGTAGATTACAGGCCCTAGCAAATTATTGGTGGTTTTTGACTTTTCTGCAGCCAGCAGCACAGCTTATCCCTATCAAAGAGGTTCCAGCAGGTCAGAAGCACAATTCATTCTTTTCACCCCAACACATGGACAGGAAAACCTTCCACAGCTCGTATCCCAGTCTCTTATATGGACCAAAGCAACCTTGTCTCATCACAACAGAGCCTCTCTTCATCAAAGTCATATGAACAACTAGACAAAGCCTCTTCTTTCCATGCTTGGTAAGTGCCAAGGTCAGCACCTGCTTTTCCACCACTGCTTTAGCATGACATTGCCTCTGACTATGAGGTGGCTAAATCTTGCCCCAGTTGCAGTTTATCTGTCTTACTTGCTCCTCTAAAATTGATTTCTTCATGAAAATTAGCGAAGTCTATTCTTGCAACTGGTGCCTTGCTTTTGCAACAGATGAAGAGATCTATTTTAAGAAATTTGTCAACACAGAGTACAATTAGCTTCATTATACCAATAATAAAGTTTTCATTGTGTTCATTTTGTATTTTTATCTCTGATTCAGCCTCCAATTAGCCAAAATTACTAGAAATCCATAACAAATCACTGACTATGTTGGTTATTTATATGATTCAATATTGAACCAACTGGCTAACAAAATCCCATTATCTTGGTCCTCCACTCCTTAGTGTGAGTTTTTAATATCTTTAATGAACTTTTCCCAGGCAAACAGAGCCAGCTCACTGGGACTGACATCTTCTGTCCCTTGACATTTGTTACCTTTTGAGGTAATGCAAAGAGGCCCTGTGGGAAATCCAGTCTGCTTTAGGCCTCTCTTAATTGATTTTCTGTGAATTTTAATGATAAAGCTTCTCAGCTTGCTAGTCTGAGTTGTGAGGGGAACTGGGATGATCCACTTCAATTAATGCAGCATCTTCAATTTCCCATTAGTTGCTGACAGCAACTAATCATGCTGAAAAGTCCTCTTCATATGGGACCAAAGGTATCAGATACAAAGCAAAAAAACCTTATTCTCATTTCCAACTCCAGGAAAAGGACATTTGGCATAGAGGGAAAGAGATCTTGTCCTAGACTGAGCCAGAGAAGTTACAATCTAGTGAGGCCAGTTATTAATCTTCTCACTGTAGCCTTTATGCCTTAGCCTGCTGAAAAACTTCACTTCTTTCCCTATCTGATTTTCAAAACAATTTCCCAGCTGGTTGCCCATAAAATTCCTTTCATCCTGGGCATCTGGCTTTGTATGTATTCCTGCCTAGATGCTCTAAATCATTGGGAGGCATTCCAACCACAAGGTGGCTAGAAAACAAGGCCATAAGAGATTTATCATTCTTGTGCAGCAGGATGCCAACTTTATTCCTAAGCATGTTTTTCTTTTTCTTTTTTTCCCCCCCCACTGAATGTGTTATGGAAATCAAAGTTTCCATTAGAAAAGTTGCCTTTTAAAAACAAACACTCCTCACCCAAAAGAGCCATACAAACAAAGAAACAGTTCAAAACCCAAAGAAAGTATTCTGAGAATGTGTTGCAGTTGTTTATTTGTTGAAATGTTACCTTTCCACTTAAAATTTAAGGAAATAATAGAAATCCTCCTCAAAGTCAGGAAGCTTGAAGACTTTATTGTATCTTCATCTGGAGATAAATAGACAGGGTAAGTGGATGAAGAAAGGATGTTCAGAGAGGTTAAATGAAGTTAAAAGGAAGCAGTCAAAAATATCTAGATTATTGTAGCCATGTTACTAAAATGTTTACTGTGTCATTAACTCATAAGGCTGTTAATCTCTCTAAGACTTTATTCATATAAAACCGAATATTTAACTGCTTTTTTTTTATCATAACTCATTGCTAAAGGATAGCATAAAAGGATGGGGAACTGGATATATGAAGAGATACATTTTCTCTTCACCATACACTGCTGAAACCATCTGAGTGCTTCAAACAGTTTGAGGGTTTGGTTGGGTTTTTGCCATTGTTTGTGGGTTTTTTTAGGTTTAGTTGAAATAATTTTAAGCAGCCCATGGTGGTTTTTTTGTGGAAGAGAAATTAAATTGATGGAAAATTGCATTATTTGATAGTTGTTGCAGTCTGTGGCTATACCAGCATGCAATATTTGGGTCAGATTGTTTTTAAGCAGATTGTTTTTAAGCAGGTTGGGCCGCTCTGGGGAATCTCTCACAGCATTCCTGGGATGATGCTGTTCCTTCCCTGGTGCCCCAGGGTCCTGCAAGCCCCTTTTGGAGCCACCCAGACACCTCCTGGAGCCTTTAGGGACCCCCCCCAGCAGAGCGCAGACAGGGATTGACTTGACTCTTCCTTGGAAGATGGAGGCAGGAGAATACTGCCCACCATCTTCTTTCCAGCTGCCCTCCATTTGCACTCCTGCAAATGCTGCTGCTGCACTCAGGCTCTCCATTGCAGGCAGTCTGGAGCTCCTGCTCAAACCCATCCCTCTGTGTCCCCTCTTGGATGGAATATCAAGCAAACAACACAGGATGTGCAGAGAACATGAACTTTATTAACTTTACTACTCTAAAAATCTACACTACGGGGGACTATGGGGTAACAACCTAATGCCTAACTTGAACATGTAGAACAGGAACACTAAGGGGAAGGTGGAAAAGGTGGTGGGGGTTGCTACAGGTAAGGATGGGGGGTCTCTAAAGCCTACGATGGGGAATGTCGCCGTGCCCGGGCTGGCACGGGTCACCCATTCCCTGCTGTGCTTGTGCGCCGTGCTGGAGCTGGAGGTCAGCGCTGGGCGAGATTTAGGATCTCCTGCTCCTCCTCCTGCGGCTGGCCCCCTGTGCTGCTCTGCTGCTCTGGGCCCTCTGCTGGGAGCAGCGTTCCAGGCACAGCTGCAGCAGGGTGCGGTTGTTCCTCAGCAGCTGGATCAGCTCTGAGGAACAACCTTGTCCTGGGCTGCTGCTGCGGGGCCTCTGGCGCCGATTCTGCAAGGCAAAGCACAGGGATCCCGATGGAAGGGGCAGAGGGGCAGAGCAGGGCCCCTCTCTGGGCTGCCTTTGGCCTCTGAGCAAGAGAGCCAGGCCTGGCCAGGCTGCAGCAAGCAGAGCTCTGGCTGCCTCTGCCTGGGGCTGTCCCTGAGCTCAGCCCTGGCCTGATTCCCAGCCAGAGGCTCAGCTCCACTCTGCCATGGGGCCTTGGCCAAAGGGCTGCCCAAGAGGTCCAAGCCCATCCTTCCTGCCTGACCCCCCATCCCTCACCCTTCTCCAGCCTCTCCAGCGCCCTCGGTAGCGGCGCCATCCCAGGACAGTGCCTGTGGCCAGCAGCTGCACCAACAGGCACGTCCAGGACTGCCACGACATATCCATGCAGGGGGTGGTTGGCTCAGGGTCCCTGTTCTGCTGCTCCGGCTCCTGCACATACAGGACCGTGCCCGACCCAGGATGGATGGTTGGGTCGGGACGATGGCCCAGGAGCAGCAGCAGATACAAGTTCACGAGCCATGGAACAGGGTCGGCCATGGTGCTCAGTTGAACCTGCCACCAGCACACCCGCTCGGAACGTCTGTCCTTGCCAAGGTGTGCCCAGGCTGTGGGGCACAGCAGTGGCTGGGGACAGTTGCCAGGCACCATGCTGCCCCAGAGGCTGTGATGTCACAGAATCCAAGCACTGGCTTGGAAGAGTTCTGGGAGATCAACTCCAGCCTGTGATCCATGGTTACCACGGCAAGCAGATCTGAGCCTGGAGTGCTATGGCCAGGCTTACCTTGAACACCTACTGCAACGGTGACTGCACCAGTGCCCCCTGGGGCACACCATTCCCATATCTCATGCCCCTTTCTGGGCAGCAGTTCTTCCTAATGTCCAGTGTACACCTCTCTTGGCACAGCTTCAAACCCTTTCTTGTCCTTGCCCATCTCTGAGACGGCTGGCACTGCCTTGGCCACTCTCCTGTATGTGGACAAGAGGCTGTGCCAACGAGTGCCACTCCTTGTTTGCTTGTGGCTGCTGTGGAAAGGAACATTCATGTATATTGCCATTTCTTAGAGGTTTTACCCCAGATTTTCAGTCACAGCTGTTCTAGTGAAAACAAGTCTGTTTTCATGAGTATTTGAAGGGTCATAGAACACAATTGGAATTCCATTGAATTAGGGAAATTCTGCTGATTTCGTTTTCCTGAGGTTTTGAGATGAGTTGCAAATCCCAAAAAGTTTCTCTTTGGGGAAATAGTAATTCCACAGTTTAGATTGTGGGGATATTGATTACTCAAATTTGAGGACCTAATGTAGCTTTCTGCACAATAAATTTTAAGCATCCTCTAATTGTTCTTGAAACAAAAACCTATTAAATCTGTTCTGTGGACAGAAATGGCTTCTGTGTTATTTCTCATAATTGATTAAGAATCTCATGCCAGGAAAAAGTCCGTAGTGCTGTGTGATTACCTTGGTACTGTTCTTTGGAATGGCTTTCCCCCCATTTTCTGAAGCTGCCCACAGAAAGGTCATAGATATGTGAGCAGTTCTGAAAGGAAAACTGGGTCTTTGCCTCCTGTTTGGAATCTGTGGTGAGCTGTGAGTCAGAGCTGATTTTTCATGATGTTGAAAATATAATTGAACGTTTTGCTGAAGGATACATTGATAAAATCAAAGCATAGCATGGCTGACACTAGTAAATGAATTAAAATGCTTATCTGGAATGTGTTTATTTGATTGTTGTCCTAATATTGTGGTAATAATTATGGTATCTGAGTACTAACCAAGCTAACATCTAATTTGTAGTTGATTTTCTCTCCCTAATGTAGTGAACAGAATTTCAAGAATTATGTTTTCTCTCATAACTGAGGAATGTGTTCACAGGCTGAATCTAAATATCACTTTCTTTTTGCACAAGAGCAGTTTCATCTGAAGATGATTTTCCTTGCCCTCACTTTAACTTTTACTTTCTGTATTGTTGTCTGGCAGGTTGACCTTTTCAGATTGTGTGCTGAGAAATGCTGCTACTAAGGAGTGTTGGTGTCAAAACAGAGTTTTTTTCCTAGCTTTTATTTAAAATACTGAAAGACGAAAGCTTTCTAATTAAATTACAGAACTGCATATCATTAGGAACTATAGTTCTTCCCTGCTTGTATTTAGAAAAACAGGCTAATGCCAACTGAACTCCTAAAACATATACAGAGATCACAAGCAGCCACCACAAGTGGTATTCAATTCTGGGAAACATAGTTTTTGATAGAAATCATTTTTGCTTTAATAATACAAGCTTATTCTATTCTAAAATTTGAGAAATTAGGTATGTTCTGGACTATCTGCATTTTTATTAGTTTCCTGTCTTTTTATCATTTCTTCAAGTACCAGTTTTATACACTTGCTAGCTCATTATTTATGATTTAAAATGGTGTCTCTTAGGCATGTAACTTGATAGTATTGTGAACCATGAAAATAATGTTTTTTGGTCTGTCTTCATTTGATTAAGTGATTCCTGTGAAAGGACTGGGGGGTTTTATGGTTTGAGATGTAAAAGAAGTAGTTCAGCAGCCTTGGCAAGTAAGTGTGCCAGTTTACAAGATGAATATGCAGAAACACCTGTGGTTCAGCTGGAATATACAGTATTCTAGTTTGCTGCTGCTGGGGTGTTTTGTTTTGTTGGTCTGTGAATCCATATTCTATACAGTATCATTTGTCAGAACTCCATTTCACTTTTACAGTCCCTCTGTTTTCCCACTTCTGAATGATGGTTTTCTCCATGCCTTTTATTTGGGGAATTCTTGGTGATAAAAACAATACATGGTCCATAATGTTTTATGTTGTCAAATGGTTATGCTCTTCCACACATTTTCTAATTAGCCTCCTTCAGTCTCCTTCTTTTTTTTATTTCCCTGTACTACACTTAACACTCACATTTCAAAGCTTGTATTTTATGCTAAATGCTTCTGCTGCATAATTAATTTGTCTTAAAAAAGAGTGTGTATGAATCAAACAGATTAATATTCTTCCCAGTCTTTCACAGTCTAAATTTATTTTGGAAAATGATTAAGAAAGATTTTCTCACTCTATTTCTGTCCTTGGATATAATTCCCCAGGCTATATTGAATCTTTTCTGCATAGAGGAGGGCAAAGTTTCAGTTGTTGCTGCAAAGTCTCCTAAAGCATCTCTACAGCTACTGCATAATTCCTTGTGACCTGGTCCATGTTTAAAGGTTATAAAGAGCATTTCTGCAAGAGCTGAGAAAGCACTGTAGAAATTTTAGCTTTAACTAATAAAGGCAAAGCCAAGTGTGCATCTCTGTTCTGTAGCTTTCCCTCTGCCTCAGTTTTATTCCAAGTTCTGCACAGAATAGAACCATGTGAGTCTTGGTGTGAGGCCACTGAAGCAGAGTTTTCTCTCTGGTTTCAGTTGCCCAACTGTCCCTTGTCATTCACAGGATCCTGTAAGCACATGAAATCAGTCTTTCAAAATATGTCAAAACCATTGCTTCTCTACCATAAAAAGTGTGGAGGTCACTTTCTGTTGTTTCAGTTCTGATTTGTTGTGTGAAAATTGCAGGTCCTCAAAGTTGTCCATGTCCTATTTCATCATCACATTTAATCATTTGCAGGTGCTAAAAATGCCCCTTCCTAAAATGACTTTGGATAGCAGTCATTCTTTGGTCTGGACTCAGAAATTGTGTGATTCACTCAAAAGACTGTAACCATATGACAGAAGAAGAGCAATTAAATATCAAAATTATTCAATTCCTCTTAATGTAGGGATTTAAATGTGTTCTGTTGCATTGTAGTGCTTTAGAATATTTTATGACACTTGCACAGGCATAGTCTGTAACCCATAAAACAAAAAAAAGGCCTAATTGCTCTGTGCATGGATTATTGATAACTGTGTGGTCTGTGAAGGAATGAGTCCAGAAAAAGAATGCCACTGAGTGTTAAAACCAATCTGCTTGCTGCATTTTAATTGGGATGAGAGTCTTAGGTCTTGGGCTTCAGAAATATTGCATTATGGATATGGTGCTTGCATTCTAATTTTAAAAAGAAATATGAGAAGTAAGTATTGATTAAGGAACTTTGTGCATCAGGGGTATAGTCACCATATGACAGATGAAGCCACTAAGCCTTGGGAGATTTTTGTCTTATTGTTCTAAACTTTAGATCTAGTCATTCACTTGGGAGGGGCAGGGAGAAGTTGGGATTTGTTCATAGAATTACTATGTCTGCATATGGATTTGTGGAGGCATAACTCAAGCAATGCAAAAGTGTTTATTTCAGCCTGCCTCTCTCTCTTCCTATTTATTTCCTTGATTCATTTGTTCTCTGCTCTCTCTTACTGAACACATGGATCTAGACCTCCCTGATTCTCCTTCTCTGGAAGATACCAGCACGGGTTATACCAGTGCATGGGTTTTTTACAGCAAGCTTGGTGCACAATTTGTTTTAGGTTGGCAAATGGTGACACCAGGAATGCAGAATACATTTAATTTCGTTGAATGTATAAAATCATTTCCTTCTGAATTCCCTTAAGTGACACAATTCAGTCCAGAGTCAAGTTTTACATCCAAGCTGATACAGAAATCATAATAATTCAGTCATATAATGGCTCAAACAGCACTGTTATAGTGCACAATTAAAATCTGTGATGCTAAAATCCATTATCACCCTTGAAAGCTACTCTGGACACTTGGCACTTAAATTGATCTATTGATCCATTAATGCTCACCTTTTGCTAACCTATTGGTTAGGTAGTCTCCTTTAATTTTCCCCTTTACTGAAGCTATTCCACTGATCTACATGTAATTATGGTCCAACATGCATGCCTTTTCCAAAACTGCATTTTGGGAAGCTTGTGCTGGTTTTCGTGTGTGAGAAGTAAGGAAATTTCTGTTAACTTTGATAACTATCCAGAAAAGGAAAAGAAACCCAGAATCCCCATAAGTGATGTACTGTTTCTGTCTGATTTATATTTCACATGAACTAACATTTGTTACCTATGGCTGCAGGGAAACAAATAAACAAAACCAAGAAATTAATAAAACGTCACAACTGAAAGGGTGTAAGGGGTGAAAATGGTGAAAATTATTTGGGTAAAAATGGTACTTGGAGTTGAATAAGATGTAACAGGACTAGGCTTGTTCTGTTCTGAGACTGAGGAATAATAGATGAGACCTGAGTGCTCAGGGAGTCAAGAAGAAATAATGTTTGTTATTTTTCTTAACAACATCTTTTGATTCTAACTTTTTCTCTGAAAATTGGCAGTATAGCAGAAGATATATTCAGCAGTAACAGCAAACATGTGACACATTCAGTTTAACCATTTGCCCATGCACTCAAAGATCCATGCTGTTGAATAAGGATAAAGGAGGGCAAAATTGGGATTTGAAACACTTTTCCTTCTTAAAGCAAGTATTTAATTAAAATATCTTAAAAAATAAAATACTGCTTCAGCAGATTGTTCTTAAAATTACATTGTTTCCTAAGTGTATATATTCCAATAGCCAGGAACTGTATGCCTAGAAAGCTAATAGTGTTTTCCTTGGAAACACCAGGGAAGATAAAAACACTAGGTGGTTCTTTTGCTTGGAAAAAAGAGAATTCAACTTGAGCAAATTGTCTGCTGATATTGAGGATTCTAAAACAGCACATACTTCCCATACCTTGTCCAGCACCTGCCTTGAAATCCCATCTCAATACATTTCATTATCCTGCAAGTCAAATAAGAACAGCTGAAGACATAGACAAGGCTTAACAGTAATGATGCATGTGAAGAGGAGTTATTTTTCTATTTTTAATTGAAAATTGGACAGGCTTTGAAAGTAAGCAAGTCCATGTATTGCTTTGAAGCTAACTACAAGATCAGTCCATTTTGTAGTGAAATTGTTGCTGGGTGCTGTTTCTTCCCAGTATTTTGGTAGGTGGTCCCCTGCTGGCTGTCTGCATTTCTTCTCCCATTTGTTTTCTGTGCTTGTTTGGTATCACTGCTGAACGTTGCCAATAAGGAAACTGGTGTGCAAGAGTTGAGGAATCAGCTTTTGAAACTGTAAAACTGATCTGTAGGCTTTTTTCCTCTTGGATTTGTAAAATTTGGTGCATCATCAAAGTTAAGATTCTTCAGAAAATAGCAAGATTGTCCTCTTTCCAGGGAGGCATCTGTACTTTAACAGAGGTGCTTGATGCATCTTGCTGTAAAGGAGCAAGATGCAGAGTAAGTCAGAGAGAAGTCATTTAAGCTGGTAATACACATGGTTGTTTAGTGGAAATAAAATAACTAAGGTTTTGCCTTGTAAGAAAGTGAAATCTAATCCCATTGTGAGGGTCATGAGGATAAATACAAAGGACTAAATACAAATGAAGAGCAGAAAGATATGAAACAGGGCTGGGCCTCACTGCCATAGCCCAGGCAGCCCCTGGATGTATTTGCCTGCCTGAATCCATCCCTTGCCCGGGCCCCAGGTTGGGCCACTCTGGGGAATCTCTCACAGCATTCCTGGGATGATGCTGTTCCTTCCCTGGTGCCTCAGGTTCCTGCAATACCAGACTATCCACAAATGGCAGGATTGGTTGAACAGATGAATGTTTGTTAAAAGAACAGTTGAAAAAATGAAGAGATGAGAGCTTGTCATGATGGAAAACCCATCTCCCAGATGTATTCCATACCCTTACAATGGGCCCACAGGGAAATGGATAGCCCCTGGATGTGCATGTCCGCACCCAGTTTGCAAATGCAGCCATGGCCGGTGCGATTTGGACTTGCTGGGAAATTGTTCTGCATGTGCTGGCCCCTGACAGGGCCTCCCAGAGGCTGCAGAGGTGGACTTGGATGCAGTGCAATTCATTAGGATGAATCAGAAGCAAATGAGAGTTTTCAATGCAGAAAGAGGAACTCTAATTCCTCCAGGACACTTTGGTTGGGGAGCTGCTCCCTGGAGCTTGGCCTTGCAAAGTGTTCCTGTCACGGGAAAAGTAACTGATGCAGATTGTCAAGGAGAAATCAAATTAATCCATTTAAGCAATAGTGAACAAGATTGGATTATTTAGCCCTATGACACAGTAGCACAATTATTAATATTTAAGTTTTGAAAACAGTAGTGAGAAAAGGAGACCCACCTCAAATCACTGCTGTTCGTGGAGATAAAGCGTTTGGATCCAGGAGCCCTGATAATGGAGGAAAAATGTGGGTGCAGAAGCCAAATGGCCCTGTCAGGCAAGCTGAAGGAACAGCTCTGGGTAAAGACAGCATTGTTTGAACCCTGAAACCTGGCCAGGAGCAGTGGGAATATGTCCCTGCAGCCGAGTGTCTGTGTGAGAACAAGTGGATGTTATGGTATATTGTATTACAGATCCTGCCAGACCAAATCTCCCTGTTTGCCCCAACATCTCTTTGGGAAATGCCCTGATCCATGGGGCTCCATGTGAAAGCTGATGTGACACTGAGGGACTTCCACAGGAATTCTAACCAGGAGCCTGGGGCCCCTGAGGGGCTGGGACCCAGCCCTCCCCAGCTGGAGGGGAAAGGACCCACCAAGCCTTGTCAGGCACAGGCAGCATGGTACAGCTGAGCAGCAAAGGACCTGGGGGACATTATTCTGGAATTAAAAAGGTACCAGCTCCATGGACAATGGAATTATTGCTCCTAACCTGGATGAGACTGAGGAAAAAAATGAGTAACCTTTTCCCTGAAGTACTGCTTATGTCTGTAAGTTGTATCTTGAGAGTCAGCCAGAATCTTGTTCACCAGAAATGCCTCTAGAGTTTCAGCAATGATTAGTCATGAAATTATTAAGAAAATTTAAAGAGTGAAGTAGACAAAATAGTCAATGTAGCTAATTGCTGGGTATGTTCAAAACTGATGTCAGGAGGAGTGCGGTTCCCTGTGGGGTGGCACACCTCTGTCCATGGGCTCTGACTCGTAACAGAGTCAGTGCAGGGACAGTTACAGAAAAGTGTGCTGTGAAACAAAGGAATACAGTTATCAGTTTTACAGGATTCACTAAAATTTCCCTTCAGTAGAAACTGAGTCCTGTTAGAGGCCACAATGTGAAAGGATTTCTGTGCTTTACCATCACTCCAATGTCAATAGAACTCGGGATGCTGGAGCTGGTCAGGGCCAGTGTCACAGCACTCCCAGCTGCAGGGGCACTGTGAAACTCCTCTGGCCCAAAGGCACTGGGGACACAACAGGAGCACAGGGAGGAGCCCTGGATCCATCAGCAGCACACAGTGGTGTTATAAATAATCAGGGCCAAAGCCTTTATTAAAATGCAGCTCTTTTATTAAGGGGGAGTTGCGGGAAGGCCACCACCTGCTGCTGCCACAGAACCAGTCTCAGATGTGGAGAGGAGGTCCTCATGCTGTCCCGTCCCTAGGCAGATGGGGTGTTCCAGCCCTCACGAGCACATAGACAACTCACTTTGGTTTGGCTTGTCTAGGGTTGTCATCTTCTTGCACTTCTTCTTAGGTAATGGCCAGTTAGATAAGGACTGCAATACATAAGGTTGCGATTTTTCTAGCTCTCTGGTATTAGTTGTGCTTGTGTATTAGGTGTCACTTTGCTACTCTTGAGGCATTGTTGTCCGGTTTGGACTTCCACTGAAGAGGTGTTTCTTGGGAGTTTTGGAGACTTTGCATATGGGGGCAGCGTCTTTTGATTGACAGGGAGCAGCAACAGGCGGCTGGAAGTGAGGTGAGGGGACAGGGCAGAAGTAGGAAGTGATTGAACCAGAACTGGGATTAATTGGGGAGTACAAACAGAGGGTGAACCGGGGGATACAGAACATGCACATCAAGAACGGAAAGTAGCTTAACATTTTAACAGAGGGGACAACTCTTAAAAATTACTTTTAACAATTTA
>NW_027635586.1:0-44776 GCF_903797595.1 Erithacus rubecula | reverse complement strand
GGTAATTCCAGGGTTTCGTGCCCGGTTCGAGGGCATCCCGGGAATCCCGAGGGTTCGTGTCCGGTTTGGGGGATCAGAGCAATCCCGGGAATTCCGGGGTTCCCTGCCCGATTCGGGGGGATCCCGGGAATTCCGAGGGTTCGTGTCCGGTTCGGGGAATCCCGGGGATTCGGGAGGATCCCGGTAATTCTGGGGTCAGTGCCTAGTTCGGAGAGATCCCGGGAATCCCGGGAATTCCGGGGGTCAGTGCCCAGTTCGGAGGGATCCCCAATTTCGGTGGTTCGTGGGAATCCCGGGGGTCCCTGCCCGGTTCGGTGCATCCCGAATATTCTGGGGATCCGTGCCCGGTTCGGGGGAATCCCGGGGGTCCGTGCCCGGTTCGGGGGATCACGGGAATCCCGGGAATCCCGGAGGTCAGTTCCCGGTTCGGGGGATCCCGGGGGTTCGGGGGGGATCCCGGGGGTCAGTTCCCGGTTCGGGGGATCCCGAATCCCGGTAATTCCGGGATCAGTGCCCGGTTAGGGGGATCCCAGAGGTCAGCGCCCGGTTCGGGGGATCCCGGGGGTTCGGGGGATCCCGGGGGTCAGTTCCCGGTTCGGGGGATCCCGGGGGTCCGTTCCCGGTTCGGGGGATCCCGAATCCCGGGGATCCCCAGGCAGACGCCGTTCCCGCAGGTGGCGGCGGCGGTCCCGGCGGTTCCGGTCGCGGTCCCGGCGGTCCCGGCTGTTCCGGCTGTCCCGGTAGCGGTCCCGGCTGTCCCGGAGCCGGTCCCGGTGGCTGTCCCGGTGCCGGTGTCGGTACCGGAGCTCCGGGAGGCGCTGGCCAAGGAGCGGCGCGGGCGGGAGGCGCTGGAGCGGGAGCTCGGGAAACTGCGGGCGGCGGGACAGGGGCTGGCCCGGTACGGGGACAGCGGGACAGAGGGACAGAGGGACAGAGGGGACAGAGGGGACAGAGGGGACAGAGGGACAGAGGGACAGAGGGACAGAGGGACAGAGGGGACAGAGGGACAGAGGGGACAGAGGGGACAGAGGGACAGAGGGACAGAGGGGACAGAGGGGACAGAGGGACAGAGGGGACAGAGGGACAGAGGGACAGAGGGACAGAGGGGACAGAGGGACAGAGGGGACAGAGGGACAGAGGGACAGCGGGACAGAGGGGACAGAGGGACAGAGGGGACAGCGGGACAGAGGGGACAGAGCGGACAGAGGGGACAGAGGGGACAGAGGGACAGAGGGGACAGAGGGGACAGAGGGGACAGAGGGACAGTGGGACAGAGGGACAGAGGGGACAGAGGGGACAGAGGGGACAGAGGGACAGTGGGGACAGCGGGGACAATGGGGACAGAGGGACAGAGGGGACAGAGGGGACAGAGAGACAGAGGGACAGAGGGGACAGAGGGGACAGAGGGACAGAGGGGACAGAGGGACAGAGGGGACAGAGGGACAGAGGGACAGAGGGGACAGAGGGGACAGAGGGACGGAGGGACAGAGGGACAGGGCTGGGGACAGCGGAGTGACCCCCGGTCTGTGGGGGACAGCGGCCAGTGCGCGTGGGTGGCACTGGGTACCGCGAGGTGACACCAGGGACCCCGAGGGTGACACCAGGGTGACAGCCAGCACCGGGGAGGTGACACCAGGGGTGACAACCGCTACAGTGTCCCCGGTGTCCCCAGCTGCGGTGGCGACAATGACACCGCGGCCGTCGCGCAGGGGAACGGGGACCGAGGGGGTCCGGGGATGTCCCCGGGGGTGTCCCCAACTGTCCCCAAGTGTCCCCAACTGTCCCCGCCCTGCAGGCGCCTGCAGGAGGCCGAGAGCCGCAACCTGGAACTGGAAGCGAAACTGCGGCGGCTGCAGAGTGACCCCCCCGGGCCCGGCCCCCCCCCGCCGCAAGGCAAGGACCCCTCCCCAAAATCCCTGGGGACACCCTCGGGAATGTCCCCAAAATCCCTGGGCCCCCCCCGGGCCCGGCCCCCCCCCGCCGCAAGGCAAGGACCCCTCCCCAAAATCCTTGGGGACACCCCCGGGAATGTCCCCAAAATCCCTGTGACGCCCCCGGGCCCGCAGCAAGGAAAAGACCCCTCCCCAAAATCCTTGGGGACACCCCCGGGAATGTCCCCAAAATCCCTGTGACCCCCCCGGGCCCGCAGCAAGGAAAAGACCCCTCCCCAAATCCTTGGGGACATCCCCGGGAATGTCCCCAAAATCCCTGTGACCCCCCCGGGCCCGCATCAAAGAAAAGACCCCTCCCCAAAATCCTTGGGGACATCCCCGGGAATGTCCCCAAAATCCCTGTGACGCCCCCGGGCCCGCAGCAAGGAAAAGACCCCTCCCCAAAATCCTTGGGGACATCCCCGGGAATGTCCCCAAAATCCCTGTGACCCCCCCGGGCCCGCATCAAAGAAAAGACCCCTCCCCAAAATCCTTGGGGACATCCCCGGGAATGTCCCCAAAATCCCCGTGACTCCCCCCAAATCTTTGGGGTCACCTCAGTGTCACCCCAACCCACCCTGGATTGTCCCCAGCACCTCCAGACCCCCACCACCCCCAAATTCACCAGGAGCCCCCCAAATTCCTGGAGACCCCTTCTAGAGGGGCTCGCCCCCCCCCCCAAATATTTTGGGGGTAATTTTTTTTTTGGGGGGGGGGACTACAGGACATTGTCCCCTCCCCAGCTTTGGGGCTGGGGGCTTCCTAAATTTGGGGGAAACCCCAAAAAAAGGTTCCCAAATATTTTGGGGGGGAGGGATCCAACCCTGACCACGCCCCCCTCCCCAAATTTCCCTTGCAGGAGGCGCGGAGCAGCCCCCCCCCATCGCGGCCCCTCCCACGGAGGTAAGGGGGGTTTGGGGATGATTTTTGGGTGGTTTTTTTGGGTGATTTTGGGTTTTTAGGGTGATTTTGGGTTTTTTAAGGTGATTTGGGGTTTTTTGGGTGATTTTGGGGTGATTTGGGGGGGCTGACGCTCTCTGCTCTCTCCGCAGCCCCCCCGGCTTTTCCGCTCCCCCCTGGGGCTGCCCCTGTCCCGGCACCTGCTGCTCTGGGCCCGGGTACGTGGGGCTGTCACTGTCACTGTGTCACCTGTGTCACCTGTGCCACCCCCTGCCATCCCCTGTCACCCCCTGCCACTGCCACTGCCACCCCCTGTCACCCCCTGCCATCCCCTGCCACCCCCTGTCACTGCCACTGCCACCCCCTGCCACCCCCTGCCATCCCCTGCCACCCCCTGTCATTGCCACTGTCACCCCCTGTCCCGGCACCTGCTGCTCTGGGCCCGGGTACGTGGGGCTGTCACTGTCACTGTGTCACCTGTGCCACCTGTGTCACCTGTGCCACCCCCTGCCACCCCCTGTCACCCACTGCCACCCCCTGCCACCCCCTGGCACTGCCACTGTCACCCCCTGTCCCGGCACCTGCTGCTCTGGGCCCGGGTACGTGGGGCTGTCACTGTGTCACCTGTGTCACCTGTGCCACCCCCTGCCATCCCCTGTCACCCCCTGGCACACCCTGGCACTGCCACTGTCACCCCCTGCCACCCCCTGTCACCCACTGCCACCCTCTGCCACCCCCTGTCCTGGCACCTGATGCTCTGGGCCCGGGTACGTGGGGCTGTCACTGTCACTGTCACTGTGTCACCTGTGTCACCCCCTGCAGCCCCCTGCCATCCCCTGTCACCCCCTGTCACTGCCACTGCCACCCCCTGCCATCCCCTGTCCCGGGACCTGCTGCTCTGGGCCCGGGTACGTGGGGCTGTCACTGTCACTGTGTCACCTGTGTCACCTGTGCCACCTCCTGCCATTCCCTGGCACTGTCACTGCCACCCCCTGTCATTGCCACTGCCACCCCCTGCCACCCCGTCACCCCCTGCCACCCCCTGTCCCGGCACCTGCTGCTCTGGGCCCGGGTACGTGGGGCTGTCACTGTCACTGTCACTGTGTCACCTGTGTCACCCCCTGCAACCCCCTGGCACTGCCACTGCCACCCCCTGCCACCCCCTATCACCCCCTGTCACTGCCACTGCCACCCCCTGGCACTGCCACTGTCATCCCCTGCCACCCCCTGTCACCCCCTGTCACTGCCACTGCCAACCCCTGGCACTGCCACTGCCACCCCCTGTCATTGCCACTGCCACCCCCTGTCATTGCCACTGCCACCCCCTGTCCCGGCACCTGCTGCTCTGGGCCCGGGTACGTGGGGCTGTCACTGTGTCACCTGTGTCACCTGTGCCACCCCCATCACTGCCACTGCCACCCACTGTCACCCCCTGTCACCCACTGTCACCCCCTGTCACCCACCGTCACCCACTGCCACCCCCTGTCACCCACTGTCACCCCCTGTCACCCACTGTCACCCCCTGTCACTGCCACCCCCATCACTGCCACTGCCACCCCTGCCAACCCCTGGCACTGCCACTGTCACCCCCTGTCCCGGCACCTGCTGCTCTGGGCCCGGGTACGTGGGGCTGTCACTGTCACTGTCACTGTGTCACCTGTGTCACCCCCTGGCACTGCCACTGTCATCCCCTGCCACCCCCTGCCACCCCCTGGCACTGCCACTGTCACCCACTGCCACCCACTGTCACCCCCTGTCCCGGGACCTGCTGCTCTGCGCCCGGGTACGTGGGGCTGTCACTGTCACTGTCACCTGTGTCACCTGTGCCACCTCCTGCCATCCCCTGTCACCCACTGCCACCCCCTGCCACCCCCTGTCACTGCCACTGCCATCCCCTGCCACCCTCTGCCACCCCCTGTCATTGCCACTGTCACCCCCTGTCCCGGCACCTGCTGCTCTGGGCCCGGGTACGTGGGGCTGTCACTGTCACTGTGTCACCTGTGTCATCTGTGTCACCTGTGCCACCCCCTGCCACCCCCTGTCACCCACTGCCACCCCCTGTCACCCACTGCCACCCTCTGCCACCCCCTGTCCCGGGACCTGCTGCTCTGGGCCCGGGTACGTGGGGCTGTCACTGTGTCACCTGTGTCACCTGTGCCACCCCCTGCCATCCCCTGTCACCCCCTGGCACACCCTGGCACTGCCACTGTCACCCCCCTGCCACCCCCCTGTCACCCACTGCCACCCTCTGCCACCCCCTGTCCTGGCACCTGATGCTCTGGGCCCGGGTATGTGGGGCTGTCACTGTCACTGTCACTGTGTCACCTGTGTCACCCCCTGCAGCCCTCTGCCATCCCCTGTCACCCCCTGTCACTGCCACTGCCACCCCCTGCCATCCCCTGTCCCGGGACCTGCTGCTCTGGGCCCGGGTACGTGGGGCTGTCACTGTCACTGTGTCAACTGTGTCACCTGTGTCACCTGTGCCACCCCCTGCCACCCCCTGTCACCCACTGCCACCCCCTGTCACCCACTGCCACCCACTGTCACCCCCTGTCACCCCCCTGTCACTGCCACTGCCACCCTCTGCCACCCCCTGTCCCGGGACCTGCTGCTCTGGGCCCGGGTACGTGGGGCTGTCACTGTCACTGTCACTGTGTCACCTGTGTCACCCCCTGCAGCCCCCTGCCATCCCCTGTCACCCCCTGTCACTGCCACTGCCACCCTCTGCCACCCCCTGTCCCGGGACCTGCTGCTCTGGGCCCGGGTACGTGGGGCTGTCACTGTCACTGTCACTGTGTCACCTGTGTCACCCCCTGCAGCCCCCTGCCATCCCCTGTCACCCACTGCCACCCCCTGCCACCCCCTGGCACTGCCACTGTCACCCCCTGTCCTGGCACCTGCTGCTCTGGGCCCGGGTATGTGGGGCTGTCACTGTCACTGTGTCACCTGTGTCACCCACTGCCACCCCCTGCCACCCCCTGGCACTGCCACTGCCACCCCCTGCCACCCCCTGCCACCCCCTGTCACCCCCTGCCACCCCCTGTCCCGGGACCTGCTGCTCTGGGCCCGGGTATGTGGGGCTGTCACTGTCACTGTCACTGTGTCACCTGTGTCACCCCCTGCAGCCCCCTGCCATCCCCTGTCACCCCCTGTCACTGCCACTGCCACCCTCTGCCACCCCCTGTCCCGGCACCTGCTGCTCTGGGCCCGGGTACGTGGGGCTGTCACTGTGTCACCTGTGTCACCTGTGCCACCCCCTGGCACTACTGCCACTGCCACCCTGTGTCACCCACTGCCATCCCCTGCCATCCCGTCACCCCCTGTCATCCCCTGCCACCTCCACCCGTGTCACTGCCACCTCTAGCCATGTCCCCAAGGCCACACCCCTGCCACTGCCACCCTGGGCTTGTCCCCAATGCCACCTCCCCATGCTGGGCCACCAGCCCCGGGGAGGTGACAAGCACGGCTGGGCCACCCTGGGCACTGCCACCACTGCTGGGACTGTCACCCCGGGCAGTGCCACCCCCGGGGCAGTGCCACCACTGCTGGGACTGTCACCCCCGGGCAGTGTCACCCCCGGGGCAGTGCCACCACTGCTGGGACTGTCACCCCCGGGGCAGTGCCACCCCCGGGGCAGTGCCACCACTGCCACCACCGGGGCAGTGCCACCATCGGGTCAGTGCCACCCCGGTGTCCCTTATGTCCCCAACAACGCGGGGGGAGGGGAGGTGCCACCATCCGGAGGGGAGTGTGACACAGCGGTGGGGGAGGGTTTGGTGACAATGGTGACGATGGTGACGATGCCACCCGCGCGCCCTGACCGTGTCGCTGTCCCCAGGTGCCACACCCCGGTGCCACCAAGGACTGTCTGCTGCTCTGCGCCGCCGGCCTGCGCCCCCCGCCCGCGCCCCCCGGGACCCCCCCGTAATTCGGGGGTGTCCCCAAATTGTCCCCGAGGTGTCCCCCCACTTTGTTGCACTTGACCCCCCCTTTCCCTGTACAGAGACCCCTCCCCAAAATCACAGGACCCCTCCCCAAAATCCCACCGGGGGGGGGTCCCCAAAATCCGAGCCCCTCCTCCCCCAAACCACTACACCCCCCCGGGGGGGTCCCAACCGCGCGTGTCCCCTCCCCCCCCAAAATAATTTGGGGAGGGGTCTCCCCGGTGCCCCCATGACCCTCCCCGAGGGGCAGCGGGACGCGACCCCCCCCAAAAAGGGTGGGGGACCCCCCAGCCCCCCCCGCCGTCCCCCATTAGTAATTTATTTGTAGGGACGTTTGCACTAATGACCCCTCCCCCTATTTATGCCCCCGCCCCAAAATCTGCCCCCCCCCGGGGGGGAGGGGACGAGAATAAAGTTGTGTTTCTGCCACCGCTGTGTCCCCAAATTGTCCCTTTGTGCCACCCCCGTGTCCCCAAAATGTCCCCTTCTGCCACCCCCTGTGTCTCCGAACTGTCCCCCAGTGCCACCCCCGCGTCCCCAAATTGTCCCCCTGTGCCACCTCCCGCGTCTCAAATCATCCCCGAGTTGTCCCCGTGTCCCCTGTGCCACCAACAGTGTCCCCAGTCCGTCCCCGTGCCACCCAACGTGTCCCCGCGCTGTCCCCAAGCGCCACCCACAGTGTCCCCAGTCCGTCCCCGTGCCACCCAACGTGTCCCCGCGCTGTCCCCAAGCGCCACCCACAGTGTCCCCAGTCCGTCCCCGTGCCACCCAGCGTGTCCCTGTTCTGTCCCCAAGTGCCACCAAGCATTGTCCCCAATTCATCCGTGTCCCCAAGAGCCACCCACAGTGTCCCCAGTCCGTTCCCGTGCCACCCAGCGTGTCCCGGTTCTGTCCCCAAATGCCACCCAGCGTGTCCCCGCGCACCGCCCGGTGTCCCCTCGCTGTCCCCTCATTGTCCCCTCCCCCGGACACGCCGGTGCCACTCGAGTGCCAAAAAAAGTCTCTTTAGTATAAATAAGGGTGGGGGGGACGCGCGGTGACACCGCGGGGACAATAAAGTGACGAAGGCACGGGGTGGGGGCGGGGATGTCCCCGGGCACGGGGCGGTGACACCGCGGGGACACCAACCTGGGGACAGCGGTGACACCGCGGGGACAGCGGTGACACCACCCTGGGGACAAAAGTGACACCGCGGGGACAGCAGTGACACCGCCCTGGGGACAGCGGTGACACCACCCTGGTGACAGCGGTGACACCGCGGGGACACCAACCTGGGGACAGCGGTGCCACCGCTCTGGTGATAGCGGTGCCACCCTGGTGACAGCGGCGACACCAACCTGGGGACAGCGGTGACACCGCGGGGACAGCGGTGACACCACCCTGGTGACAGCGGTGACACCCTGGGGACAGAAGTGACACCGCGGGGACAGCGCCAGGGGGGCTCAGTAGTACGGGGGGTGGCACTGCGGGTGACACGGGTGACCCAAAGGTGACACCCGCGGGTGACACGAGTCGTGACGGGTGACACGGGAGGTGACACAGGTGACAGCTACACCACGGTGCCACTCGGGGAGCCGCCGTTCTGCGAGGACAGGCCCTGCGGGGGGGAGGGGACAGCGGTCACCGGGGGAGGGGACAATGCCACTCCTTGGTGACGTCATCGCGGGGATTCCCCCCCTAAGGCCCCGCCCGATCCCAAAATCCGCGATTTGTTCCCCAAAAACTCGCTCCGGACACACCCAAAATCCTGTCCCGGACGCCCCCAGACTCACGGGGGCACCGGGGAGAGAGGAAATTGTCACGACAAACTGTCGCGACAGGGTCCTGGTGCTGCTGGGACCCCCAAATCCCCCCAAATTCTCCCTAAATCACCCCAAATTCCCACCCGGATGACCCCAGACCCCACCCCAGTTCCTCGGGAACCCCGAGGACAGACGAGCCTGTCCCGAGAGACTATCGCGATACAAACCTGCTGCAGGTGAGCTCCTCCTACGTGCCCTAAACCACCCCAAATCCCCCCGAAACCACCCCAAATCCCCCCGAAACCACCCTAAATCCTCCCCAAAATCCCCTCCCGGACGCCCCCAGACTCACTAGAACCCTGAAGTCACCTCTGGGGACAGATGAGCCCATCCCGACAGACTGTCGCGATATGGTCCAGGTGATGCTGGCACCCCCAAATCCCACCTAAACCACCCCAACCCCCCCCCCCCCCCAGATCCCCTCTAAACCCCCCCAAAATTCCCTCCGAGACCCCTCCCCGCACTCACAGAGACCCCGGGCCGCGCCCAGGTGCAGATGAGCCCCTCCTGGCAGGGCTGTCACGATACACACCTGCAGCTCCCGGCACCCCAAAACCGCCTCTCAAACATCCCAAATCCCATCTAAACCCCCCAAAATCCCCCCAAACCCCCTCCGAGACCCCTCTCCGCACTCACAGAGACCCCGGGCCGCGCCCAGGTGCAGATCAGCCCCTCCTGGCAGGGCTGTCACGATGCAATCCTGCACCCCCAAACCCCTTCCAAACCCCCAAAATCCCCCCAAATCCCCTCCGAGCCCCCTCCAAATCCCCTTTAAAACCCCCCAAATCCCTTCCGAGACCCCTCCCCGCACTCACAGAGACCCCGGGCCGCGCCCAGGTGCAGATCAGCCCCTCCTGGCAGGGCTGTCACGATGCAATCCTGCACCCCCAAACCCCTTCCAAACCCCCCAAAATCCCCCCAAATCCCCTCCGAGCCCCCCCAAATCCCCTTTAAACCCCCCCAAATCCCCTCCCCAGACTCACAGAGACCCCGGGCCGCGCCCAGGTGCAGATCAGCCTCTCCTGGCACGCTGTCACGATGCAATCCTGCACCCCCAAACCCCTTCCAAACCCCCCAAATCCCATTTAAACCCCTCAAATCCCCTCCGAGACCCCCCCCAAATCCCCCCCAAACCCCCCCCCAGACTCACAGAGACCCCGGGCCGCGCCCAGGTGCAGATCAGCCCCTCCTGGCAGGGCTGTCACGATGCAATCCTGCACCCCCAAACCCCTTCCAAACCCCCCAAAATCCCCCCAAATCCCCTCCGAGACCCCCCCAAATCCCCTTTAAACCCCCCCCAAATCCCCTCCCCGCACTCACAGAGACCCCGGGCCGCGCCCAGGTGCAGATCAGCCCCTCCTGGCAGGGCTGTCACGATGCAATCCTGCACCCCCAAACCCCTTCCAACCCCCCCAAAATCCCCCCAAATCCCCTCCGAGCCCCCCCCAAATCCCCTTTAAACCCCCCCAAATCCCCTCCCCGCACTCACAGAGACCCCGGGCCGCGCCCAGGTGCAGATCAGCCCCTCCTGGCACGCTGTCACGATGCAATCCTCCAGGAACAGCAGCACCGTCAGCCTCTCCTGCGCGATTTTCTTGCAGACGAGCGGCTCCAGCAGCGGCACCTCGTGCAGCCGCGGGCACAGCGCCGTGCCCAGCACCTTGGCCATGTCCAGAGACCCCCGGGACCCCCCCGAGCCGCCCCCCGGGGGGGGTTTCTCGGCGCCGCCCCCTCCCCGGCTGATGTTGCCCAGGCTGTGGTAACGTTTGTGCTCCTTCTCCGGGGGGGCGCGGGGGTCGCGCAGGGTCAGCGTGGCGAAACGCCCCGCGCTCAGCACCGGGGGGACCCGAGGAGAGATTTGGGGACCCCCGCCGGGTTGGGGGAGGCTGTTGGAGCGGGATAAGGAGCGCGGCAACCCCCCCGCCATGGAAACAGGGGGTGGGGGCGCGCGGGGAGGGGGCGGCCGAGGGTCCAGCACGTCCTCGGTGAGGTCCCAGAGGCAGAACTGCGTGTCCTGACCGGCCGAGCCGAAGCGGTAGGTGACACTCGGGGGGTCCTCGGCGCTGTCGCCCCCCTGCCCATCCCCATCCTCGGGGGGCTGCGCGGGAGTGGTGAAAGGATCGAAAGCCACCGCGTTGACCCACGACTTGTGGCCGTGACCGCGGGCCACCACCCGGCCCTCGGCGAATGACCACACGGTGACCAGGTCATCCTCGCCGCCCGTCACCACGTAGCGACCGTCGGGGCTCCAGCAGACGCAGAGGAGCCCCCCGAAATAGCTGCGCATCATCCCCTGCAGCAGCATGGAGGAGAAGTGGAAGACCCGCAGCACCCCGTCCTGGCTGACGCAGGCCAGCGAGCGCCCGTCGGGCGAGAAGGCGAACTCGTTCAGCGGCCCCGAGCCCACCGCCCACTTCAGCAAAGGGTTCCGGGGCGTTTTGCTCTTGCACGAGAAGACCCGGAAACCCTCGCCCTGCGTGACCAGCGTGTACTGCGGGCTGGTGGCCCCGCAGGGCTGCTCCGAGTCGTACAGGTACAGGTGGCCGCTGGCGTGGGACGCCAGGAACAGGCGCTCAGTGTCCGGCAGCCACTTGACCAAAGTCACCTTGGATTTGTCGATGAGGCGCTGCGGGGGGCGGGAGGGAAAGGGTTAAAAGGAGGCGGGGGGGGGGGGGGGAGAGGGGGGGGGGTGGTCCTAAAAGGGGTTCTGGTGGCCCTGGTGGTCCCAAGGAGTTCCTGGTGGTCTCATGAGTGATCACCCCAAGGGGTTCCTGGTGGCCCTGGGGAGGTTCTGGTGGTCCCGTGGGGGTCCCAAGGAGTTCCTGGTGGTCCTAGGTGAGTCCTGGGGGTCCTGAGGGGTTCCTGGTGGTCCCGTGGGGGTCCCAAGGGGCTCCTGGTGGTCCTAGGTGAGTCCTGGGGGTCCCAAGGAGTTCCTGGTGGCCCTGGGGAGGTCCTGGTGGTCCCATGGGGGTCCTGAGGGGTTCCTTGTAACCCTGGGAGAGTCCTGGGGGGTCTCATGAGGACCCCAAGGGGTTCCTGGTGGTCTCATGAGTGATCACCCCAAGGGGTTCCTGGTGGCCCTGGGGAGGTTCTGGTGGTCCCATGGGGGTCCCAAGGGGTTTCTGGTGGTCCTAGGTGAGTCCTGGTGGTCCCACGGGGGTCCCAAGGAGTTCCTGGTGGCCCTGGGGAGGTTCTGGTGGTCCCATGGGGGTCCTGAGGGGTTCCTGGTGGCCCTGGGGAGGTCCTGGTGGTCCCATGGGGGTCCCAAGGGGTTTCTGGTGGTCCCAGTGGTCCCATGAGTGATCCCAAGATGTTCCTGGTGGTCCAATGGGGATCCCAAGGGGGTTCTGGTGGTCCTGGGGGAATGCTGGTGGTCCCATGGGGGTCTTGAGGGGTTCCTGGTGGCCCTGGGGGAATCCTGGTGGTCCCATGGGTGATCCCAAGTGGGTTTCGGGTGGTCCTGGGGGTTCTATGGGGCTGCTGGTGGCCCCAGTGGCCCCAGGGGGATGCTGGTGGTCCCAGGGGGATGCTGATGGCCCTGGTGGCCCTAGGGGGATGCTGGTGGTCCCAAGGGGTTCCTGGTAGCCCTGGGGAGATGCTGGTGGTCCCAAGGTGTCCCTGGTGGCCCCAGGGTGATGCTGATAGCCCCAGGGGGATGCTGGTGGCCCCAGGGTGTCCCTGTTGGCCCCAGGGGGATACTGGTGGCCCCAGGGTGTCCCTGGTAGCCCCAGGGGGATACTGGTGGCCCCAGGGGGTTCCTGCTGGCCCCAGGGGGATACTGGTGGCCCCAGGGGGTTCCTGCTGGCCCCAGGGGGATACTGGTGGCCCCAGGGTGTCCCTGGTAGCCCCAAGGTGTCCCTGGTAGCCCCGGGGTGATGCCGGTGGTCCCGATGCCCCCTCACCTCCTCGTTGAAGAGCCGGCCGGCGCTGTCCTTCTTGGCCAGGTCCAGGTACTGCACCTGGCCGGCCGAGAAGCCGACGAGCAGCGCCAGCGTCTCGCTGCCCGCCGTGAACTGGTTGAAGTCGTGGCAGGTGGGCTGGGTGCCCTTGTACACGCGCCTGTCGATGGGGCGCTGCAGGTCCAGCACCTGCGGGGACACGGGCACTGGTACTGTCACTGTCACTGTCACCAGCCTGTCACTGTCACTGTCACTGTCACTGTCACTGTCACTGTCACTGTCACTGAACTGGTTGAAGTCGTGGCAGGTGGGCTGGGTGCCCTTGTACACGCGCCTGTCGATGGGGCGCTGCAGGTCCAGCACCTGCAGGGACACGGGCACTGGTACTGTCACTGTCACTGTCACTGTCACTGTCACTGTCACCAGCCTGTCACTGTCACTGTCAGTGTCACTGAACTGGTTGAAGTCGTGGCAGGTGGGCTGGGTGCCCTTGTACACGCGCCTGTCGATGGGGCGCTGCAGGTCCAGCACCTGCGGGGACACGGGCACTGCCACTGTCACTGTCACTGGCACTGTCACTGTCACCAGCCTGGCACTGTTACTGTCACTGTCACTGAACTGGTTGAAGTCGTGGCAGGTGGGCTGGGTGCCCTTGTACACGCGCCTGTCGATGGGGCGCTGCAGGTCCAGCACCTGCGGGGACACGGGCACTGGTACTGTCACTGTCACTGTCACTGTCACTGTCACCAGCCTGGCACTGCCGCTAGCACTGGCACTGTCACTGTCACCAGCCTGGCACTGCCACTGGCACTGGCACCAACCTGGCACTGCCACTGGCACTGTCACTGCCACTGGCACTGGCACCAGCCTGGCACTGTCACCAGCCTGGCACTGTCACTGTCACCAGCCTGGCACTGGCACTGGCACTGGCACCAACCTGGCACTTCCACTGGCACTGGCACTGTCACCAGCCTGGCATTGTCACTGTCACTGTCACCTGCGGGGACACGGGCTGGCACTGCCACTGGCACTGCCACTGGCACTGGCACTGGCACTGGCACTGTCACCAGCCTAGCACTGTCACCAGCCTGTCACTGTCACCATCACTGTCACTGTCACTGCCACTGTCACCAGCCTGGCACTGTCACTGGCACTGTCACCATCACTGTCACTGTCACCAGCCTGGCACTGTCACTGTCACGGTCACTGTCACTGTCACTGTCACTGTCACTGTCACTGTCATTGTCACCAGCCTGGCATTGTCACTGTCACTGTCACTGTCACCAACCTGGCACTGTCACCAGCCTGGCACTGTCACTGTTACTGTCACTGTCACTGTCACTGTCATTGTCACCAGCCTGGCATTGTCACTGTCACTGTCACTGTCACCAACCTGGCACTGTCACCAGCCTGGCACTGGCACTGGCACTGTCACTGTCACTGTCATTGTCACCAGCCTGGCATTGTCACTGTCACTGTCACTGTCACCAACCTGGCACTGTCACCAGCCTGGCACTGTCACTGTCACTGTCACTGTCACTGTCACTGTCACTGTCATTGTCACCAGCCTGGCATTGTCACTGTCACTGTCATTGGCACTGTCACTGTCACTGTCACTGAACTGGTTGAAGTCGTGGCAGGTGGGCTGGGTGCCCTTGTACACACGCCTGTCACCATCACTGTCACCAACCTGGCACTGTCACCAGCCTGGCACTGTCACTGTCACTGTCACTGTCATTGTCACCAGCCTGGCATTGTCACTGTCACTGTCACTGTCACTGTCACTGTCACTGTCATTGGCACTGTAACCAGCCTGGCATTGTCACTGTCACCGGCCTGGCATTGGCACTGTCACTGGCACTGTCACCAGTCTGGTGGCACTGTCATTGGCACTGCCATTGTCACTGTCACTGCCACTGGCCTGCTGGCCCTGCTGGCACTGTCACTGTCATCGGCGCTGCCATTGTCACTGTCACCAGTCTGGCACTGCCACTGTCATTGTCACTGTCACTGGTACTGTCACTGTCATTTTGTCACTGTCATTGGTACTGTCACCGTCATTGTCATTTTGTCACTGTCATTATCACTGCCACTGTCACCAGCCTACTGGCACCACTACCGGCCTGGTGGCACTGCCATTGTCACTGTCACTGTCATTGTCACTGTGATTGGCACTGGCACTGTGATGGTCACTGTCACTGTCACTGCCTGGGGATGTCACCCCTGGCACTCCCCAGGGACTCTGTGCCCACCCTGGGTCACCAATGGGGATGTCCAGGGAGTCCTGCGGGGTCTGAAGTCACTGTCACCAACCCTGGGGTCACTGTCACTGTCACTGTCCCTGGGGTCACTGTCACCAACCCTGGGGTCACTGTCACCAACCCTGGGGTCACTGTCACTGTCACCAACCCTGGGGTCACTGTCACCAATCCTGGGGTCACTGTCACTGTCACCAACCCTGGGGTCACTGTCACCAATCCTGGGGTCACTGTCACTGTCCCTAAGGTCACTGTCACCAACCCTGGGGTCACTGTCACTGTCCCTGGGGTCACTGTCACCAACCTTGGGGTCACTGTCACCAATCCTGGGGTCACTGTCATTGTCACTGAGGTCACTGTCACTGTCCCTGGGGTCACTGCCACCAACCCTGGGGTCACTGTCACCAATCCTGGGGTCACTGTCACCAATCCTGGGGTCACTGTCCCTGTCCCTAAGGTCACTGTCACCAATCCTGGGGTCACTGTCACTGTCCCCTGGGGTCACTGTCAATGTCCCTAAGGTCACTGTCACTGTCCCTGTGGTCACTGTCACTGTCCCTGGGGTCACTGCCACCAACCCTGGGGTCACTGTCCCTGTGGTCACTGTCACTGTCCCTGGGGTCACTGCCACCAACCCTGGGGTCACTGTCCCTGTGGTCACTGTCACTGTCCCTGGGGTCACTGTCACCAGCCTTGGGGTCACCTTTCCCCCCATTCCCCCCGTTATTCCCCCATCACCCCCAAACCCCCGTTATCCCCGGTTTTATCCCGGTTCTCCCCGGTCCTCCCTCGTCCTCCATTCTCCCCGATTCCCCCCGGTCCTCCCCCGTTATCCCCGGTCCTCCCCCGTTATCCCCAGTTCTCTCCCGTTATCCTCGATTCTCCCCGGTCCTCCCTCGTTATCCCCGATTCTCCCCGGTCCTCTCCCGGTTCTCCCCCGTTATCCACGGTCCTCTCCCGTTATCCCCGGTTCTCTCCCGTTATCCCCCATTCTCCCTGGTTCTTCCCCGTCATCACCCCGTTATCCCCGGTTCTCTCCCGTTATCCCCCATTCTCCCCGTTCCTCCCGGTTCTCTCCCGTTATCCCCCATTCTCCCTAGTCCTCCTCCCGTTATCCCCGATTCTTCCCGGTCCTCCCCGTTATCCCCTATTCTCCCCCGTTATCCCCCATTCTCCGCCGTTATCCCCGTTATCCCCTATTCTCCCCCATTCTCCCCCCTTATCCCCGGTTCCTCCCGGTTCTCTCCCGTTATCCCCCGTTATCCCCCGTTATCCCCGTTCCTCCCGGTTCTCTCCCGTTATCCCCCATTCTCCCCCGTTATCCCCGTTCCTCCCGGTTCTCTCCCGTTATCCCCGGTCCTCCTCCCGTTATCCCGGTTCCTCCCGGTTCTCTCCCGTTAACCCCGGTCCTCCTCCCGTTATTCCCGGTTCTCCTCCCGTTATTCCCGGTTACCCTGCGGCAGCCGCGTCCGCCGCTTCCAGCCCCTCCATAGAAATGCAGCTCCCGGCCCAGGTTGCAGCACACGCGGCTGCGCTCGGCGCTGGCTCCGGGCGGGCTGCGGCTCCGCGCCAGCCGCACCACGGACAGCCGGACGGGCGGCAGCGCCCCGGGGCCCGGCGGGGCGGCACCGGCCGGGACGGGCCCGGCGGCGGAGGAAGCGGCGGCGGCGGCGGCGGTGGCGGGGCCCAGCAGGCGGTAGGAGCCCTCACGGGTGCGGAAGCGGCTCTTGAGCTCCGGAGCGGCCGCGGGAGCCTCGGCCGGGCCCGGGCCCGGCGCCGCCGCCGCCGCCGCCGCCATGGCCGCCGGAAGCCGCGTCAGGAGCGGGCGGGAGCGGCCGCCGCCATGGCGGAGCTGAGTCACCGGGGCCACGCCCACGAGGGGGAAGCCACGCCCACAAAAGGGTGGGGAGGGCCAATCAGAGTGTGAGGAGAGCGAGGGCACGCCCACTGAGAGGGGAGGATATGACCATATAAGGTGTGACCACGCCTCAAAACATGGAAAACACGCCCCCAACTAAACACATAGCTGAGTGGCAGAGGCCACGCCCCAAAACAGATAAACCACGCCCACAAATGGTGGGAAGAGCCAATCAGAGTGTGAGGAGCGCGAGGGTACGCCCACTGCTAGAGGAGATGTCCATATAAGGTGTGGCCACGCCCCAAAACATAGAAACCACACCCAAAAACATGGAAATCACGCCCACGGGGTGGAAATAGCCAATCAGAGCGTGAGGAGAGCGGGGGCACGCCCACTGAGGAGGATATGACCATATAAGGTGTGATGACGCCTTCGCTGGAAGAGACCACGCCCACAAATGAAACCACACCTGTGAATGCTGGAAACCACGCCCCAAAGCATGGAAACCACGCCCCCAAAATGAGACAACACCTGTGAGTGGAGGAAACCACAGCCCAAAACAGAGACCACGCCCCTACCTGACACAAACCCCACCCCCAAATGGGGAAACCACGCCCCTAAAATGACACCATGCCCCAGGTAGAGGCCACGCCCACCACTGCTCAAAGGCCACGCCCACCCCAAACACCTGAGCGCTGACCACGCCCCCCAAATCCCATCACACCCCCCCACCCTCGGGACCACCCCCCCCCAAAAAACCAGACCGGACCCCAAAATCCTCTCCCAGTTTTTTTTATTTTGCCTGGGGGGTCTCGGGGGGCT
The DNA here is from genome assembly GCF_903797595.1 of Erithacus rubecula. Taxonomy (NCBI): domain Eukaryota; kingdom Metazoa; phylum Chordata; class Aves; order Passeriformes; family Muscicapidae; genus Erithacus; species Erithacus rubecula. Next base: position 27,362 of record NW_027635586.1, on the reverse strand, counting down.
CCCCCCGCCCCCCTCAGCCCTCGGTGGGGACATCGGGGACCCCCCCCGGGGGCACCTCGGGGCTCTGGGTGCCGGGGGGGGGCGGCTCTGATGAGGGGGGGCTGCCGGGGGGCGCCTCGCTGGGGGGGGGCAGGGTTTGGGGGGGGCTCCGTGCCCACGGGGGGGTCCTGGGGGGAGAAGAGAAGGCGGGGAAGGGGTTAAAAATGCCCCCCAAAATGGGGTACCCCAAAAAAGGGGAGGGGGGGGGTTGTGCTCACCTTGGGGGGGTCGAGGGCGGCCTCGGGGGGGGACGTGTCCCCCCCTCCTCCCGAGCTCTCCTCATCCTCGGGGACGCTGATGAAGATGGAGGGGGGCTCCAGGTCCGACCCCCCCAAATCTGGGGGGGCTTCGGAGGGGGAGGAGCCCGAGCTGGGACCCCCCCCCGGGGCTGGGGGGCCCCCCTTGGGTTTGGGGTCCTCCTCGCTGGGACGTTTCGGGGGCTTCTCCTGGGGGAGGGGACAGGGACAGGTGAGGGGGGACCCCAAATTGTCCCTTGTCCCCAAGGTGGGGGGTCCCCAAAACCTCAGCAACACCTGTGCTCACCTGTGCAGGTGTCCCCAAAGGGTCTGGGGTCACCTTGAGCCCCCCAACCCAAAAGCCACCATTTTTGGGGGTCTCCAAGGGTTTGGGGTTACCCTGTGCTCACCTGTGCAGGTGTCCCCAAAGGATTTGGGATCACCCTGTCCCCACCTGTCCAGGTGTGCTCAAAGAATGTGGGGTCACCCTGAACCCCAAAACCCCAAAGCCACCATTTTTGGGGATTCCCAAGGGTTTGGGGTCACTCTGTGCCCCTGTCCCCACCTCCCCAGGTGTCCCCTCTTCCCTGTCCCCACCTCCCCAGGTGTCCCCCCCCGTGTCCCCTCCCCTGTCCCCAACTCTCCAGGTGTCCCCCCCCGTGTCCCCTCCCCTGTCCCCACCTCCCCAGGTGTCCCCCCCCGTGTCCCCTCCCCTGTCCCCACCTCCCCAGGTGTCCCCCCCGTGTCCCCTCCCCTGTCCCCACCTCCCCAGGTGTCCCCCCCGTGTCCCCTCCCCTGTCCCCACCTCCCCAGGTGTCCCCTCCCCTGTCCCCACCTCCCCAGGTGTCCCCTCCCCTGTCCCCACCTCTCCAGGTGTCCCCTCGGGCTCGTGGCGGGTGGTGGCCTCCAGGATGGCCATGATGGACAGTGGGATGTGCGCTTGCTGTGACAGGGAGGGGACACAGGGAGGGGACAGGTGACAACCCTGGGCGTGTCACCTGTCCCCTAGGGAGGTGTGACATCCCTGGGTGTGTCACCTGTCCCCTAGGGAGGTGTGACATCTCTGGGTGTGTCACCTGTCCCCTCAGGGGGAGTGTGACATCCCTGGGTGTGTCACCTGTCCCCATCCCTGGGTGTGTCACCTGTGCCCTAGGGAGGTGTGACATCCCTGGGTGTGTCACCTGTCCCCATCTCTGGGTGTGTCACCTGTCCCCTGGGGGGGTGTGACATCTCTGGGTGTGTCACCTGTCCCCTTCGGGGGTGTGACATGCCTGGGTGTGTCAGCTGTCCCCATCCCTGGGCGTGTCACCTGTCCCCTAGGGAGGTGTGACATCCCTGGGTGTGTCACCTGTCCCCATCTCTGGGTGTGTCACCTGTCCCCTGGGGGGGTGTGACATCTCTGGGTGTGTCACCTGTCCCCTGGGGGTGTGACATCCCTGGGTGTGTCACCTGTCCCCATCCCTGGGCGTGTCACCTGTCCCCTGGGGGGTGTGACATCTCTGGGTGTGTCACCTGTCCCCTGGGGGTGTGACATGCCTGGGTGTGTCACCTGTCCCCATCCCTGGATGTGTCACTTGTCCCCTGGGGGGTGTGACATCCCTGGGTGTGTCACCTGTCACCTGGAGGATGTCCCCCATGCTTAGGGGGATGTCCCCTGCTCCCAGAGCGATGTCACCTGTCCCCAGGGGGATGTCATGTGTCCTGTCCCCAGTGATGTCCCCTGTCCCAGGGGATGTCATCTGTCCCAGAGCAATGTCCCCTGAGCAATGTCCCCTGTCCCCAGTGCTGTCCCCTGTCCCACAGCACTGTCTCTGTCCCTATTGCTGTCCCCTGTCCCAAATCAATGTCCCATGTCTCCTGTCGCCCTGGCTGTCCCCTGTCCCCATGGCTGTCCCCTGTCCCCCTGGCTGTCCCCTGTCCCCTGCCTGTCCCCAGTGTCCCCATGGCTGTCCCCAGTGTCCCCCTGTGTGTCCCCAGTGTCCCCTGTGTGTCCCCAGTGTCCCCCTGTGTGTCCCCAGTGTCCCCTGTGTGTCCCCAGTGTCACCTGGTGGGGTGTCAGGGCCCGCACGTGGCTCAGCAGGGGCTCTCTCAGCTCGGGGCACTGTCCCTGTCCCCAGTGTCCCCTGTGTGTCCCCCGTGTGTCCCCCGTGTGTCCCCAGTGTCACCTGGTGGGGTGTCAGGGCCCGCACGTGGCTCAGCAGGGGCTCTCTCAGCTCGGGGCACTGTCCCTGTCCCCAGTGTCCCCTGTCTGTCCCCAGTGTCCCCTGTGTGTCCCCAGTGTCACCTGGTGGGGGGTCAGGGCCCGCACGTGGCTCAGCAGGGGCTCTCTCAGCTCGGGGCACTGTCCCTGTCCCCTGTGTGTCCCCAGTGTCCCCTGTGTGTCCCCTGTGTGTCCCCAGTGTCCCCCGTGTGTCCCCAGTGTCACCTGGTGGGGGGTCAGGGCCCGCACGTGGCTCAGCAGGGGCTCTCTCAGCTCGGGGCACTGTCCCTGTCCCCAGTGTCCCCTGTGTGTCCCCAGTGTCACCTGGTGGGGGGTCAGGGCCTGCACGTGGCTCAGCAGGGGCTCTCTCAGCTCGGGGCACTGTCCCTGTCCCCAGTGTCCCCTGTGTGTCCCCAGTGTCCCCTGTGTGTCCCCAGTGTCCCCCTGTGTGTCCCCAGTGTCCCCAGTGTCCCCAGTGTCACCTGGTGGGGTGTCAGGGCCCGCACGTGGCTCAGCAGGGGCTCTCTCAGCTCGGGGCACTGTCCCTGTCCCCAGTGTCCCCTGTCTGTCCCCAGTGTCCCCTGTGTGTCCCCAGTGTCACCTGGTGGGGGGGTCAGGGCCCGCACGTGGCTCAGCAGGGGCTCTCTCAGCTCGGGGCACTGTCCCTGTCCCCAGTGTCCCCCTGTGTGTCCCCAGTGTCCCCTGTGTGTCCCCAGTGTCCCCCTGTGTGTCCCCAGTGTCCCCAGTGTGTCCCCAGTGTCCCCTGTGTGTCCCCCGTGTGTCCCCCGTGTGTCCCCAGTGTCACCTGGTGGGGGGTCAGGGCCCGCACGTGGCTCAGCAGGGGCTCTCTCAGCTCGGGGCACTGTCCCTGTCCCCAGTGTGTCCCCAGTGTCCCCTGTGTGTCCCCAGTGTCACCTGGTGGGGGGTCAGGGCCCGCACGTGGCTCAGCAGGGGCTCTCTCAGCTCGGGGCACTGTCCCTGTCCCCTGTGTGTCCCCAGTGTCCCCTGTGTGTCCCCAGTGTCCCCTGTGTGTCCCCAGTGTCCCCCTGTGTGTCCCCAGTGTCCCCAGTGTCCCCCGTGTGTCCCCAGTGTCACCTGGTGGGGGGTCAGGGCCCGCACGTGGCTCAGCAGGGGCTCTCTCAGCTCGGGGCACTGTCCCTGTCCCCAGTGTCCCCCTGTGTGTCCCCAGTGTCCCCTGTGTGTCCCCAGTGTGTCCCCAGTGTCCCCCGTGTGTCCCCAGTGTCACCTGGTGGGGGGTCAGGGCCCGCACGTGGCTCAGCAGGGGCTCTCTCAGCTCGGGGCACTGTCCCTGTCCCCAGTGTCCCCAGTGTGTCCCCAGTGTCCCCAGTGTGTCCCCAGTGTCCCCTGTGTGTCCCCAGTGTCCCCCTGTGTGTCCCCAGTGTCACCTGGTGGGGGGTCAGGGCCCGCACGTGGCTCAGCAGGGGCTCTCTCAGCTCGGGGCACTGTCCCTGTCCCCAGTGTCCCCTGTGTGTCCCCAGTGTCCCCCGTGTGTCCCCAGTGTCACCTGGTGGGGGGTCAGGGCCCGCACGTGGCTCAGCAGGGGCTCTCTCAGCTCGGGGCACTTGTCGAACACGGCGCTGAGCTGGGGCGGCGGCAGCTGCAGGATCACCTGGAAGGATTGCGGCCGCGTGCGCTGGCAGCACTTGATGAACCCCTCCCACACCTTGGGGTACTTCCACACCTGGGGGGAAAACACCTGGGGTCACACCTGGGGTCACACCTGGGGAACCCCTGCCACACCTTGGGGCACTTCCACACCTGGGGGGAAAAACACCTGATGAACCCCTGCCACACCTTGGGGTACTTCCACACCTGGGGGAAAAAAACACCTGATGAACCCCTGCCACACCTTGGGGCACTTCCACACCTGGGGGGGAAAAACACCTGGGGTCACACCTGGGGACACCTGATGAACCCCTGCCACACCTTGGGGTACTTCCACACCTGGGGGGGAAAACACCTGGGGTCACACCTGGGGAACCCCTGCCACACCTTGGGGTACTTCCACACCTGGGGGGAAAAACACCTGATGAACCCCTGCCACACCTTGGGGTACTTCCACACCTGGGGGGAAAAAACACCTGATGAACCCCTCCCACACCTTGGGGTACTTCCACACCTGGGGGGGAAACACCTGGGGTCACACCTGGGGACACCTGATGAACCCCTGCCACACCTTGGGGTACTTCCACACCTGGGGGGGAAAACACCTGATGAACCCCTGCCACACCTTGGGGTACTTCCACACCTGGGGGGGAAACACCTGGGGTCACACCTGGGGACACCTGGAACACCTGGGGACACACCTGAGGAACCCCTCCCACACCCTGGGGTACTTCCACACCTGGGGTCACACCTGGAACACCTGGGGTCACCTGGGGTCACACCTGGGGTCACCTGAGGAACCCCTCCCACACCTTGGGGTACTTCCACACCTGGGGGGAACTGCAGTCGGATTTTTGGGGTAATTCCAGCAGGATTTTTTTTGCATTTTTGGCTAATTCCAGCAGGATTTTTTTTGCTTTTTTTGGGTAATTCCAGCAGGATTTTTTTTGCATTTTTGGCTAATTCCAGCAGGATTTTTTTTGCTTTTTTTGGCTAATTCCAGCAGGATTTTTTTGCATTTTTGGCTAATTCCAGCAGGATTTTTTTTGCTTTTTTTGGGTAATTCCAGCAGGATTTTTTTGCATTTTTGGCTAATTCCAGCAGGATTTTTTTTGCTTTTTTGGGTAATTCCAGTGGGATTTTTTTGCATTTTTGGCCAATTCCAGCGGGATTTTTTTTTTGCATTTTTGGCCAATTCCATCGGGATTTTTTTTGGTTTTTGGCCAATTCCATGGGGATTTTTGCAGTAATTTTAGGATAATTTCAGGACCAGTTTTGGGGTGAATTCTGGGCTAATTCCAGCGGGATTTCTTTGCATTTTTGGCCAATTCCAGCGGGATTTTTTTTTGTATTTTTGGCCAATTCCAGCGGGATTTCTGAGCCAGTCTTGGGGTGAATTTTTGGCCAATTCCATCGGGATTTTTTTTTTTGCATTTTTGGCCAATTCCAGCAGGATTTTTGCAGTAATTTTAGGATAATTTCAGGACCAGTTTTGGGGTGAATTCTGGGCTAATTCCAGTGGGATTTTTTTGCATTTTTGGCCAATTCCAGCGGGATTTTTTTTTTGTATTTTTGGCCAATTCCAGCGGGATTTCTGAGCCAGTCTTGGGGTGAATTTTTGGCCAATTCCATCGGGATTTTTTTGGTTTTTGGCCAATTCCAGCGGGATTTTTTTTGTTTTTTGGCCAATTCCATGGGGATTTTTTTGTTTTTTGGCCAATTCCAGCGGGATTTTTTTTTGTTTTTTGGCCAATTCCATAAGGATTTTTTTGCATTTTGGGGTGCCCCCCACCTGTTTCATGATGAGCCTGGACAGGATGTTCATGACGAAGCCCCCCAGGCGGGGGTACATGGTCAGGGCCTGGATCACCGTGCGCATCAGCAGCATGGGCAGGGGGCTCTGCTCCATCAGCTGCTGCATCACCACCGCCAGCACCTCCGAGGTGTAGACATTCCTCTCAGCAAAGCACAGGTTGGTGGCTGCAGGACAGGGGGGAGAGAGGGGCTGGGGGCACTGGGAGGCACTGGGAGGGGAGTGGGAGGGACTGGGAGGGACTGGGAGGGACTGGGAGGGAGTGGGAGGGAGTGGGAGGGAGTGGGAGGCACTGGGAGGGAGTGGGAGGCACTGGGAGGTGTACATGTTCCTCTCAGCAAAGCACAGGTTGGTGGCTGCAGGACAGGGGGGAGAGAGGGGCTGGGGGCACTGGGAGGCACTGGGGGGCACTGGGAGGCACTGGGAGGGGATTGGGAAGCACTGGGAGGCACTGGGACATGTACACGTTCCTCTCAGCAAAGCACAGGTTGGTGGCTGCAGGACAGGGGGGAGAGAGGGGCTGGGGGCACTGGGAGGCACTGGGAGGGGATTGGGAAGCACTGGGAGGGAGTGGGAGGCACTGGGACATGTACATGTTCCTCTCAGCAAAGCACAGGTTGGTGGCTGCAGGACAGGGGCAGAGAGGGGCTGGGGGCACTGGGAGGCACTGGGAGGGGAGTGGGAGGGACTGGGAGGGACTGGGGGGCACTGGGAGGGGATTGGGAAGCACTGGGAGGGAGTGGGAGGCACTGGGACATGTACATGTTCCTCTCAGCAAAGCACAGGTTGGTGGCTGCAGGACAGGGGGGAGAGAGGGGCTGGGGGCACTGGGAGGGACTGGGAGGCACTGGGAGGGGAGTGGGAGGGGCTGGGGGCACTGGGAGGGACTGGGAGGGACTGGAGTCCATGGACGGGTGTCCTGTGTCCCTCTGTCCCCCCATGTCCCTGTGTCTGTGTCACCCCCTGGCTGTCACTGTCCCTCTCACTCCCTGGTGTCCCCATGGTGTCCCCCTGTGTCCCCACCTTTGATGATGGATTTCATGTCACACTTGGAGGAGTCGATGGACAGTGTCCTGTGTCCCTCTGTCCCCATGTGTCCCCATGGTGTCCCATGGTGTCCCCTGGTGTCCCCATGTCCCCGTGTCCCCACCTTTGATGATGGATTTCATGTCACACTTGGAGGAGTCGATGGACAGTGTCCTGTGTCCCTCTGTCCCATGTGTCCCTGTCACCCCCTGGGTGTCCCCCTGTCCCCATGGTGTCCCATGGTGTCCCCCTGGTGTCCCCTGTGTCCCCACCTTTGATGATGGATTTCATGTCACACTTGGAGGAGTCGATGGACAGTGTCCTGTGTCCCTCTGTCCCCATGTGTCCCCCTGTCCCCATGGTGTCCCCCTGGTGTCCCCTGTGTCCCCACCTTTGATGATGGATTTCATGTCACACTTGGAGGAGTCGATGGACAGTGTCCTGTGTCCCTCTGTCCCCATGTGTCCCTGTCACCCCCTGGCTGTCCCCATGTCCCCCTTGTCCCCATGGTGTCCCCCTGGTGTCCCCTGTGTCCCCACCTTTGATGATGGATTTCATGTCACACTTGGAGGAGTCGATGTTGTGCAGGGCGATCAGCAGCTCCCCGGGGTTCAGGGGGGACACGGCCGAGGCGCCGTCACCTGAGGGGACAGGACAGGGATGGGACAGGGACAGGGACAGGGACATGGGTACAGGGATGGGGACATGGGGACAGGGGACAGGAACACAGGGACAGGAACACAGGGATGGGGACAGGGACATGGGGTGACAGGGACATGGGGACAGGACAGGGACATAGGGTGACAGGGACATGGGGACAGGGACAGGGATGGCGACAGGGACATGGGGTGACAGGGACATGGGGACAGGGACAGGGATGGGGACAGGGACAGGGACAGGGGGACAGGACAGGGACATGGGGTGACAGGGACATGGGGACAGGGATGGGGACAGGGACATGGGGACAGGACAGGGACATGGCGGGGACAGGGACAGGGACATAGGGACAGGGACATGGGGACAGGGACAGGGGGTGACAGGGACAGAGGCTGTGTCACATCCTGGGGTCATCCTGCACTCCTGCAGCTCCTCCAGGGATGTCACACGGTGTCCCCACTCCAGGGATGTCCCCTGTCCTACTTCAGGGCTGTCCCATGTCCCCAAGCCATCCCCACTTGTCCCCAAGCCATTCCCAGTGTCCCCTCACCGTGCTGAGTCCCCAGTGTCCCCAGACTGTCCCCATTGTCCCCAGTGTCCCCTCACCGTGCTGAGTCCCCAATGTCCCCAGTGTCCCCATTGTCCCCAGTGTCCCCACTGTCCCCATTGTCCCCAGTGTCCCCTCACCGTGCTGAGTCCCCAGCAGCCGGTTGAACACCTCCTTCACCACGATGGGGTTGAGCTTGATGAGTTTGGGCAATGCCTGGATCACCTCTTTCTGCACCAAAAACGGCCTCACTCAGCCCGGGTGACACCGGGTGACACCGGGTGACACCGGGGGAGGTGACAAAGGCCACACCCACCTTCTCCAGCCCGTTGAGCACCGGGATCAGGAAACGAACGTCCGGCAGCCGCTTGTGGTACAGATCCCGGACACGCTTGACCAGCTCGGGGGAGGGGGGCACTGGGGGGGGGAGGGGACACTGGTGACATCACTGCCACCCCCGGGTGTCCCCAGGGTGTCCCCTGGGTGTCCCCAGGCCCACCTTTGTCGGTCAGGCTGTGCAGGCAGCGAGTCACCAGCGTCTCGGCGCCCTTGGGGCAATTCTCCACCAGCAGCAGCAGCTCGGGGGAGTTCATGCCCATGCCTCGGATCTGAGTGGGGAACACCCAAAATTAACCAAAATCACCCAAAATTAACCAAAATCTGCATTTCTATAAACCCAAAATTGACCAAAATCTGCATTTCTAAACCCAAAATAGCCCCAAATTAACCAAAATCTGCATTTCTATAAACCCCAAATCACAAACGGTCACTGGGGAGTTCATGCCCATGCCTCGGATCTGAGTGGGGAACACCCAAAATTAACCCAAATCACCCAAAATTAACCAAAATCTGCATTTCTATAAACCCAAAATTGACCAAAATCTGCATTTCTATAAACCCCAAATCACAAACAGTCACTGGGGAGTTCATGCCCATGCCTCGGATCTGAGTGGGGAACACCCAAAATTAACCAAAATCACCCAAAATTAACCAAAATCTGTATTTCTATAAACCCAAAATTGACCAAAATCTGCATTTCTATAAACCCCAAATCACAAACAGTCACTGGGGAGTTCATGCCCATGCCTCGGATCTGAGTGGGGAACACACAAAGTTAACCCAAATCACCCAAAATTAACCAAAATCTGCATTTCTATAAACCCAAAATTGACCAAAATCAGCATTTCTAAACCCAAAATAGCCCCAAATTAACCAAAATCTGCATTTCTATAAACCCAAAATCACGCAAAATTGACCAAAATCTGCATTTCTACAAACCCAAAATTGACCAAAATCTGCATTTCTATAAACCCAAAATCACCCAAAATTGACCGAAATCTGCATTTCTATAAACCCAAAATTAACCAAAATCTGCATTTCTATAAACCCCAAATCACAAACTGTCACTGGGGAGTTCATGCCCATGCCACGGATCTGAGCAGGAAACACACAAAAAGTCCCTAACGTCCCTCAACATCCCCAATGTCCCCAGTGTCCCCAAAGTCCCCAATGTCCCCAGTGTCCCCAATGTCCCCAATGTCCCCAGTGTCCCCAGTGTCCCCAATGTCCCTGACCGGCTGCTCGATGACGCGCAGCACCGTGCGCTTGATGTCCCCAATGTCCCCATTGTCCCCAATGTTCCCAATGTCCCCATTGTCCCCAATGTTCCCAATGTCCCCAATGTCCCCATTGTCCCCAATGTTCCCATGTCCCCATTGTCCCCAATGTCTCCACAGTCCCCAGTGTCCACAATGTCCCCATGTCCCCACTGTCCCCAGTGTCCCTGGTGTCCCCAATGTCCCCGGTGTCCCCATGGCCCCAATGTCCCCAATGTCCCCATTGTCCCCCATGTCCCCACAGTCCACAATGTCCCCAGTGTCCCCAATGTCCCCAATGTCCCCAGTGTCCCCAAAGTCCCCAATGTCCCCATGTCCCCAATGTCCCCATTCCTGACCGGCTGCTTGATGATGTGCAGCACCGTGCGCTTGATGTCCCCAATGTCCCCAATATCCCAATGTCCCCATGTCCCCAGTGTCCCCAGTGTCCCCAGTGTCCCCAATGTCCCCAGTGTCCCCAGTGTCCCCAGTGTCCCCAATGTCCCCAATATCCCAATGTCCCCATGTCCCCAGTGTCCCCAGTGTCCCCAGTGTCCCCAGTGTCCCCACAGTCCCCAGTGTCCCCACTGTCCCCAGTGTCCCTGGTGTCCCCAATGTCCCCGGTGTCCCCATGGCCCCAATGTCCCCAATGTCCCCCATGTCCCCACAGTCCACAATGTCCCCAGTGTCCCCAATGTCTCCAATGTCCCCAGTGTCCCCAAAGTCCCCAATGTCCCCATGTGCCCAGTGTCCCCATCCCTGACCGGCTGCTCGATGATGCGCAGCACCGTGCGCTTGATGTCCCCAATGTCCCCATTGTCCCCATGTCCCCACTGTCCCCACTGTCCCCAGTGTCCCCAATGTCCCCAGTGTCCCCACTGTCCCCAATGTCCCCAGTGTCCCCAGTGTCCCCAATGTCCCCAGTGTCCCCAGTGTCCCCAGTGTCCCCACTGTCCCCAGTGTCCCCAATGTCCCCAGTGTCCCCACTGTCCCCAATGTCCCCAGTGTCCCCAGTGTCCCAATGTCCCCAGTGTCCCCAGTGTCCCCACTGTCCCCACTGTCCCCAATGTCCCCAGTGTCCCCAAAGTCCCCAATGTCCCCATGTCCCCAGTGTCCCCATCCCTGACCGGCTGCTCGATGACGCGCAGCACCGTGCGCTTGATGTCCCCAATGTCCCCATTGTCCCCATGTCCCCAATGTCCCCAATGTCCCCATGTCCCCAGTGTCCCCAGTGTCCCCAGTGTGCCCAATGTCCCCAATGTCCCCAGTGTCCCCAGTGTCCCCAGTGTCCCCAATGTCCCCAGTGTCCCCACTGTCCCCACTGTCCCCAATGTCCCCAGTGTCCCCAAAGTCCCCAATGTCCCCATGTCCCCAGTGTCCCCATCCCTGACCGGCTGCTCGATGACGCGCAGCACCGTGCGCTTGATGTCGGCGATGGCCTCGGTGTAGACGGAGGCGAGTTCATGGATCAGCTTGTGATTGTGGGGGAGCAGAGCCAGGTACAGGTACAGGCACTGCTTGATGGTCTCCTCTGTCCACGGGGCTGCCACCTCTGGGGACACAAAAACGGGGTGACAGGGACAGGTACAGGAACAGGCACTGCTTGATGGTCTCCTCTGTCCAGGGGGCTGCCACCTCTGGGGACAGAAACAGGGTGACAATGACAAAAACAGGGTGACAGGTACAGGTACAGGCACTGCTTGATGGTCTCCTCTGTCCACGGGGCTGCCACCTCTGGGGACACAAAAATGGGGTGACAGGGACAGGTACAGGTACAGGAACAGGTACAGACACAGGCACAGGTACAGGCACAGACACAGGTAGAGGTACAGGAACAGGTACAGGTACAGGTACAGGCACAGGTACAGGCACAGGTACAGGTACAGGCACAGACACAGGTACAGGTACAGGCACAGGTACAGGCACAGACACAGGTAGAGGTACAGGAACAGGCACAGGCACAGGTACAGACACAGACACAGGTACAGACACAGGTAGAGGTACAGGTACAGGCACAGGTACAGACACAGGTACAGGCACAGGCACAGGTACAGACAGACACAGGTACAGGCACAGGTACAGGCACAGGCACAGGTACAGGCACAGGTACAGGAACAGGCACAGGCACAGGCATAGGCACAGGCACAGGTACAGACACAGGTACAGGCACAGGTAGAGGTACAGGCACAGGTACAGGTACAGACACAGACACAGGTACAGGCACAGGCGCAGGCGCAGGCACAGGTACAGGCACAGGTACAGGCACAGGCACAGGTACAGACACAGGCACAGGTACAGACACAGGCACAGGCACAGGCGCAGGCACAGGTACAGACACAGGTACAGGCACAGGCGCAGGCGCAGGCACAGGCACAGGCGCAGGCGCAGGCGCAGGCACAGGCACAGGCACAGGCACAGGTACAGGTACAGGTACAGGAACAGGCACAGGCACAGGTACAGGTACAGGTACAGGTACAGGCACAGGTACAGGTACAGGTACAGGAACAGGCACAGGTACAGGTACAGGCACAGGTACAGGCACAGGCACAGGTACAGGTACAGGCACAGGCGCAGGCACAGGCACAGGCACAGGTACAGGCACAGGTACAGGCACAGGTACAGGTACAGGCACAGGCACAGGCACAGGCACAGGTACAGGCACAGGCACAGGTACAGGTACAGGTACAGGCGCAGGCGCAGGCACAGGTACAGGTACAGGCACAGGCACAGGTACAGGTACAGGTACAGGCACAGGTACAGGCACAGGTACAGGCACAGGTACAGGTACAGACACAGGTACAGGCACAGGCACAGGCACAGGCACAGGTACAGGCACAGGCACAGGTACAGGCGCAGGCGCAGGTACAGGTACAGGCACAGGCACAGGTACAGGTACAGGCACAGGTACAGGTACAGGCACAGGTATAGGTACAGGTACAGGTACAGGCACAGGCACAGGCACAGGTACAGGTATAGGTACAGGCACAGGTACAGGTAGAGGGATTTGGGGTTTCTCACAGACTATTTTGGATTTTCTGTGGAATATTTTGGGTACCCATGGAATATTTTGAATTTCCACGGAACACCTGATGTTTCCCGTGGAATATTCTGGATTCCCATGGAATATTTTGGATTCCCATGTAATATCTGATGTTCCCCATGGAATATTTTGGATACCCCTGGAACATTCTGGATTCCCATGGAACACCTGATGTTTCCCGTGGAATATTCTGGATTCCCATGGAATATTTTGGGTTCCCATGGAATATCTGACGTTTCCCATGGAATATTTTGGGTTCCCATGGAATATTTTGAATTCCCAAGGAACACCTGATGTTTCCCATTAAATATTCTGGATTCCCATGGAATATCTGACGTTTCCCGTGGAATATTCTGGATTTCCATGGAACACCTGAGCTCTCCCCTGGAACATTCTGGATTCCCATGGAATATTTTGGATTCCCATGGAATATTCTGGATTCCCATGGAACACCTGATGTTTCCCGTGGAATATTCTGGATTCCCATGGAACACCTGACGTTTCCCATGGAACATTCTGGATTGCCATGGAATATTTTGGGTTCCCATGGAATATTTTGGGTTCCCAAGGAACACCTGAGCTCTCCCTTGGAACATTCTGGATTCCCATGGAATATTTTGGGTTCCCATGGAATATTCTGGGTTCCCAAGGCACACCTGAGGTCTCCCCTGGAACATTCTGGGTCCTGGGCTCACCTGTGTCCTTGTCGGCCCCGAAGAGCACCGAGGGGGGGTTGGGGTGCACCAGCAGCTGCAGGTAATTGAGGGCGAATTTCTCCACGTACTCGCGGAGCTGCTCCTTCTCGTACATGCGCTTGATGAACAGCAGCGCCTGCTGCCGCACCTGGGGAGCACCTGTGTCACACCTGGGGCACACCTGGGGCACCTGGGGCACACCTGGGGCACCTGGGGCACACCTGTGTCACACTTGGGGCACCTGGGGCACACCTGTGTCACACCTGGGGCACCTGGGGCACACCTGTGTCACACCTGGGGCACCTGGGGCACACCTGTGTCACACTTGGGGCACCTGGGGCACACCTGTGTCACACCTGGGGCACCTGGGGAGCACCTGTGTCACACCTGGGGCACCTGGGGCACACCTGGGGCACACCTGGGGCACACCTGGGGCACACCTGGGGCACACCTGTGTCACACCTGGGGCACACCTGTGTCACCTGAATCACACCTATATCACCTGAATCACACTGTGTCACCTGTGTGTCAGCAGCGCCTGCTGCCGCACCTGGGGAGCACCTGTGTCACACCTGGGGCACCTGGGGCACACCTGTGTCACCTGAATCACACCTATATCACCTGAATCACACTGTGTCACACCTGTGTCAGCAGCGCCTGCTGCCGCACCTGGGGAGCACCTGTGTCACACCTGGGGCACACCTGGGGCACCTGTGTCACCTGAATCACACCTGTGTCACCTGTGTGTCAGCAGCGCCTGCTGCCGCACCTGGGGAGCACCTGTGTCACACCTGGGGCACCTGGGGCACACCTGGGGCACACCTGGGGCACCTGGGGCACACCTGTGTCACACCTGTGTCACACCTGGGGCACCTGTGTCACACCTGGGGAGCACCTGTGTCACACCTGGGGCACCTGGGGCACACCTGTGTCACACCTGGGGCACCTGGGGCACACCTGTGTCACACCTGGGGCACACCTGGGGCACCTGGGGCACACCTGGGGCACCTGGGGCACACCTGGGGCACACCTGTGTCACCTGAATCACACCTATATCACCTGAATCACACTGTGTCACCTGTGTGTCAGCAGCGCCTGCTGCCGCACCTGGGGAGCACCTGTGTCACACCTGGGGCACCTGGGGCACACCTGTGTCACATCTGGGGCACCTGGGGCACACCTGTGTCACCTGAATCACACCTATATCACCTGAATCACACTGTGTCACACCTGTGTCAGCAGCGCCTGCTGCCGCACCTGGGGAGCACCTGTGTCACACCTGGGCCACACCTGGGGCACCTGTGTCACACCTGGGGAGCACCTGTGTCACACCTGGGGCACCTGGGGCACACCTGTGTCACACCTGGGGCACCTGGGGCACACCTGTGTCACACCTGGGGCACACCTGGGGCACACCTGGGGCACCTGGGGCACACCTGTGTCACCTGAATCACACCTGTGTCACCTGTGTGTCAGCAGCGCCTGCTGCCGCACCTGGGGAGCACCTGTGTCACACCTGGGCCACCTGGGGCACACCTGTGTCACACCTGGGGCACCTGGGGCACACCTGTGTCACACCTGTGTCACACCTGTGTCACACCTGTGTCACCCCCCCGCTCACCTTGTCCTTCTCGTGGGAGCTCAGGTCCAGCAGCACGTGCAGGTACTGGAACTGCCGCGAGGGGCGCCGGACGATCAGCTCGCGCAGCGTGGCCATGCCCAGGTACGTGCGGCTCTGCGGGGACACCTGTGTCACCTGGGTGGCACCTGTGTCACCTGGGTGGCACCTGGCATCTCTCTGTGTCACCTCCCTGTGTCACCTGAGCCCTGTCACCTCTGTGTGTCACATGGTGTCACCGCAGTGTGGCCATGCCCAGGTATGTGCGGCTCTGCAGGACACCTGTGTCACCTGGGTGGCACCTGGGGTGGCACCTGGCACCTCTCTGTGTCACCTGGGCTGGCACCTGGCACCTCTGTGTGTCACCTGAGCCCTGTCACCTCTGGGTGTCACCTGGTGTCACCGCAGTGTGGCCATGCCCAGGTATGTGCGGCTCTGCAGGACACCTGTGTCACCTGGGTGGCACCTGGGCTGGCACCTGGGCTGGCACCTGTCACCTCCCTGTGTCACCTGAGCCCTGTCACCTCCGTGTGTCACATGGTGTCACTGCAGTGTGCCCATGCCTAGGTACGTGCGGCTCTGCAGGGACACCTGTGTCACCTGAGCCCTGTCACCTCTGTGTGTCACCTGGTGTCACCACAGCGTGGCCATGCCTAGGTACGTGCGGCTCTGCAGGGACACCTGTGTCACCTGAGCTGGCACCTGTGTCACCTGGGCTGGCACCTGTGCCACCTGGGTGGCACCTGGCACCTCTCTCTGTCACCTCTCTGTGTCACCTGAGCCCTGGCACCTCTGTGTGTCACATAGTGTCACCACAGCGTGGCCATGCCCAGGTACGTGCGGCTCTGCAGGGACACCTGTGTCACCTGGGTGGCACCTGGGGTGGCACCTGGCACCTCTCTGTGTCACCTGGGCTGGCACCTGGCACCTCTCTGTGTCACCTGAGCCCTGTCACCTTTGTGTGTCACATAGTGTCACTGCAGTGTGCCCATGCCCAGGTACGTGCGGCTCTGCGGGGACACCTGGGTGGCACCTGTCACCTCTCTGTGTCACCTGGTGTCACCTCCAGATGTCATCTTCAGGTGTCACCTTCATCTCCCCCATGTGACCTCCATGTGTTCCCTCGATGTCCCTTCAGCGTCTCCCCCATGTCCCTCCCCTGTGACCCCTCAGTGTCACCCCATGTCCCTCCCTGATGTCCCCTCAGTGTCCCTGGTGTCTCCTCAGTGTCCCCATTGTCCCCTCAGTGTCCCCCATGTCCCCTCAGTGTCACCCCCGTGTCCCTCTCCGACGTCCCCTAAGTGTCCCCAGTGTCCCCTCAGTGTCCACTCATTGTCCCCCCTCAGTGTCCCCCATGTCCCCTCAGTGTCCCCCATGTCCCCTCAGTGTCCCCCATGTCCCCTCAATGTCCCCATTGTCCCCTCAGTGTCCCCACCTCATCCTCGCAGTATTTCCGGATCACCTCCAGCGCGCTCTCGGTGATCAGCGGCGCCTCCAGCACGACCTTGGTGAAGATCCTGGACAGGGACAGGGACAGGGACAGCGCTGGTGTCACCACCCTGATGTCCCCACCCCGGTGACACCAACACATCCCAGTGACACCATCCCAGTGACACCAACCCATCCCCAGTGTCCCCATGCCATCCCCAGAGTCCCCAGGCTGTCCCCATGCCATCCCCAGAGTCCCCAGGCTGTCCCCATGCCATCCCCAGAGTCCCCATGCCATCCCTGGTGTCCCCACGCTGTCCCCATTCCATCCCCAGGTTGTCCCCACACCATCCCCAGTGTCCCCAGTGTCCCCACTCCATCCCCAGTGTCCTCAGTGTCCCCACTCCATCCCCAGTGTCCCCAGGTTGTCGGCAGTGTCGCCAGCCTATCCCCAGTGTCCCCACTCCATCCCCAGTGTCCCCAGCCTGTCCCCAGTGTCCCCACTCCATCCCCAGTGTCCCCACTCCATCCCCAGTGTCCCCAGCCTGTCCCCAGTGTCCCCACCCGTCCTTCTGGTCGGGTTTCCCTCCCTATACCAGTGACACCAATTCATCCCAGCCTGTCTCCAGTGTCCCCACGCCATCCCCAGTGTCCCCACTCCATCCCCAGTGTCCCTGCTCCATCCCCAGTGTCCCCACTCCATCCCCAGTGTCCCCACGCCATCCCCAGTGTCCCCATGCCATCCCCAGTGTCCCCACTCCATCCCCAGTGTCCCCACTCCATCCCCAGTGTCCCTACACCATCCCCAGTGTCCCCACTCCATCCCCAGTGTTCCCATGCCATCCCCAGTGTCCCCACTCCATCCCCAGTGTTCCCATGCCATCCCCAGTGTCCCTGCTCCATCCCCAGTGTCCCCACTCCATCCCCAGTGTTCCCATGCCATCCCCAGTGTCCCCACTCCATCCCCAGTGTCCCCATGCCATCCCCAGTGTCCCTGCTCCATCCCCAGTGTCCCCATGCCATCCCCAGTGTCCCCATGCCATCCCTAGTGTCCCCACCCATCCTTCTGGTCGGGTTTCCCTCCCTATACCAGTGACACCAACCCATCCCAGACTGTCCCCAGTGTCCCCAGGCCGTCCCCACCCGTCCTTCTGGTCAGGTTTCCCTCCCTATACCAGTGACACCAACCCATCCCCAGTGTCCCCAGACTGTCCCCAGTGTCCCCAGGCTGTCCCCACCCGTCCTTCTGGTCGGGTTTCCCTCCCTATACCAGTGACACCAACCCATCCCCAGTGTCCCCAGACTGTCCCCAGTGTCCCCATGCCATCCCCACCCGTCCTTCTGGTCGGGTTTCTCCTGCAGCCCGGCCAGCAGCCCGATCAGGCACTCGTCGTAGCGCTCCAGGCCGCCGGCGCCGCCGCGCGCCAGGTGCGCGTTGTACTCCTGGAAGAGCCAGGCGAAGGCCAGCTCCAGCCGGCCCCGCACGTCCTCCAGGATGAAGGACAGCACCTCGCCCTTCAGGGGCACCTCCAGCTGCGTCACCAGCGCCGCCAGGATCTTCACTCGGGCCTGGGGATGGTCACTCAGTGGTTACTCAATGGTTACTCAAGAGATACTCAAGGGATACTCAAGAGATACTCAAGGGATATTCAGGGATTAGTCAATAGTCAGTGGAACTGCGTCACCAGCCAGGCCAGGATCTTCACTCGGGCCTGGGGATGGCCACTCAGTGGTTACTCAATGGTTACTCAAGAGATACTCAAGGGATACTCAAAGGATATTCAGGGATTAGTCAATGGTCAGTGGAACTGCGTCACCAGCGCCGCCAGGATCTTCACTCGGGCCTGGGGATGGTCACTCAGTGGTTACTCAATGGTTACTCAAGAGATACTCAAGAGATACTCAAAGGATATTCAGGGATTAGTCAATGGGCAGTGGAACTGCGTCACCAGCACCACCAGGATCTTCACTCGGGCCTGGGGATGGTCACTCAGTGGTTACTCAATGGTTACTCAAGAGATACTCAAGGGATACTCAAAGGATATTCAGGGATTAGTCAATGGTCAGTGGAACTGCCTCACCAGCGCCGCCAGGATCTTCACTCGGGCCTGGGGATGGTCACTCAGTGGTTACTCAAGAGATACTCAAGAGATACTCAAGGGATACTCAGGGATTAGTCAATGGTCAGTAGAACTGTGTCACCAGCACCGCCAGGATCTTCACTCGGGCCTGGGGGGTCACTCAGGGGTCACTCAGGGTCATTCAGCCAAGATGTCCCTCAGGTGTGTCCAGGTATCCCCTAACGGTCCCCAGGTATCCCCAGCTGTCCTCAGGTGTATCCCAGGGTTATCCCAGGTGTGTCCAGCTGTCCCCACCTGTCCCCCAGATGCCCTCATGTGCCCCTAGATGTCCCCAGGTGTATCTCAGCTGTCCCCAGGTGTCCCCAGGTGTATCCCAGGTGTCCCCAGGTGTATCCCAGGTGTATCTCAGCTGTCATTAGGTGTATCCCAGGGGTCCCCCAGGTGTATCCCAGGGTTATCCCAGCTGCCCCCAGGTGTATCCCAGCTGTCCCCAGGTGCCCCTAGCTGTCCCCAGGTGTCTCCCAGGTGTCCCCAGGTGTCTCCCAGGGTTATCCTGGCTGTCCCCAGGTGTATCTCAGCTGCCACCAGGTGTCCCCAGGGTTATCCCAGGTGTCCCCCAGGTGTATCCCAGGTGTCTCTAGGTGTCTCCCAGCTGTCCCCAGGTGTATCTCAGCTGCCCCAAGTGTCCTCAGGTGTATCTCAGCTGTCCCCAGGTGTTCCCAGGTGTCCCCAGGTGTCTCCCAGGGTTATCCCGGCTGTCCCCAGGTGTATCTCAGCTGCCCCCAGGTGTCCCCAGGGTTATCCCAGGTGTCCCCCAGCTGCCCCCAGGTGTCTCCCAGCTGTCCCCAGGTGTATCTCAGCTGCCCCCAAGTGTCCCCAGGTGTATCCCAGCTGTCCCCAGGTGTATCTCAGCTGTCCCCAGGTGTATCCCAGCTGTCCCCAGGTGTATCCCAGGTGTATCCCAGCTGCCCCCAGGTGTATCCCAGCTGTCCCCAGGTGTCCCCCAGCTGTCCCCAGCTGTCCCCCAGCTGTCCCCAGGTGTCTCCCAGGTGTCCCCAGGTGTCTCCCAGGGTTATCCTGGCTGTCCCCAGGTGTATCTCAGCTGCCACCAGGTGTCCCCAGGGTTATCCCAGGTGTCCCCCAGGTGTATCCCAGGTGTCTCTAGGTGTCTCCCAGCTGTCCCCAGGTGTATCTCAGCTGCCCCAAGTGTCCTCAGGTGTATCTCAGCTGTCCCCAGGTGTTCCCAGGTGTCCCCAGGTGTCTCCCAGGGTTATCCCGGCTGTCCCCAGGTGTATCTCAGCTGCCCCCAGGTGTCCCCAGGGTTATCCCAGGTGTCCCCCAGCTGCCCCCAGGTGTCTCCCAGCTGTCCCCAGGTGTATCTCAGCTGCCCCCAAGTGTATCCCAGCTGTCCCCAGGTGTATCTCAGCTGTCCCCAGGTGTCCCCCAGCTGTCCCCAGGTGTATCCCAGGGTTATCCCAGCTGTCCCCAGGTGTATCTCAGCTGTCCCCAGGTGTCCCCCAGCTGTCCCCAGGTGTCCCCCAGCTGTCCCCAGGTGTCCCCAGGTGTCCCCCAGGTGTCCCAGCCATACCTGGGCCGCCCCGCTGGCCGCCACCGCCCTCTCCGAGCGCAGGATTCTGCGCACGGCGCCGAGTTTGAGCTTCTCCACCTGCACCTCGCTGAGCGGCTTGAGCACCTCGCTGAGCCGGAACACCTTCTTACGGCCCCCCGCCCCTGCCAGCCTGGAATGGGGCAACTGGGATTACTGGGATTACTGGGATCAGAGCAGAACACCTTCTTACGGCCCCCCGCCCCTGCCAGCCTGGAATGGGGTCACTGGGATTACTGGGATTACTGGGATTACTGGGATTAATGGGATCAGAGCCAGAACACCTTCTTACGGCCCCCCGCCCCTGCCAGCCTGGAATGGGGTCACTGGGATTACTGGGATAACTGGGATCAGAGCCAGAACACCTTCTTACGGCCCCCTGCCCCTGCCAGCCTGGAATGGGATTACTGGGATTACTGGGATTAATGGGATCAGAGCCAGAACACCTTCTTACGGCACCCTGCCCCTGCCAGCCTGGAATGGGGTCACTGGGATTACTGGGATAACTGGGATAACTGGGATTAATGGGATCAGAGCCAGAACACCTTCTTACGGCCCCCCGCCCCTGCCAGCCTGCAACGGGGTCACTGGGATTACTGGGATTACTGGGATCAGAGCAGAACACCTTCTTACGGCCCCCCGCCCCTGCCAGCCTGCAACGGGGTCACTGGGATTACTGGGATTACTGGGATTACTGGGATCAGAGCAGAACACCTTCTTACGGCCCCCCGCCCCTGCCAGCCTGGAATGGGGTCACTGGGATTACTGGGATTACTGGGATTAATGGGATCAGAGCCAGAACACCTTCTTACGGCCCCCTGCCCCTGCCAGCCTGGAATGGGGTCACTGGGATTACTGGGATTACTGGGATTAATGGGATCAGAGCAGAACACCTTCTTACGGCCCCCCGCCCCTGCCAGCCTGGAATGGGGTCACTGGGATTACTGGGATTAATGGGATCAGAGCCAGAACACCTTCTTACGGCCCCCTGCCCCCGCCAGCCTGGAATGGGATTACTGGGATTACTGGGATTACTGGGATTAATGGGATCAGAGCCAGAACACCTTCTTACGGCCCCCTGCCCCCGCCAGCCTGGAATGGGATTACTGGGATTACTGGGATCAGAGCCAGAACACCTTCTTACGGCCCCCTGCCCCTGCCAGCCTGGAATGGGGTCACTGGGATTACTGGGATTACTGGGATCAGAGCAGAACACCTTCTTACGGCCCCCCGCCCCTGCCAGCCTGGAATGGGATTACTGGGATTACTGGGATTACTGGGATCAGAGCAGAACACCTTCGTACGGCCCCCCGCCCCTGCCAGCCTGGAATGGGGTCACTGGGATTACTGGGATTAATGGGATCAGAGCCAGAACACCTTCTTAAGGCCCCCTGCCCCTGCCAGCCTGGAATGGGATTACTGGGATTACTGGGATTAATGGGATCAGAGCCAGAACACCTTCTTACGGCCCCCCGCCCCTGCCAGCCTGGAATGGGATTACTGGGATTACTGGGATTACTGGGATTACTGGGATTACTGGGATCAGAGCCAGAACACCTTCTTACGGCCCCCTGCCCCTGCCAGCCTGGAATGGGGTAACTGGGATTACTGGGATTAATGGGATCAGAGCAGAACACCTTCTTACGGCCCCCCGCCCCTGCCAGCCTGCAACGGGGTCATTGGGATTACTGGGATTACTGGGATTAATGGGATCAGAGCCAGAACACCTTCTTACGGCCCCCTGCCCCTGCCAGCCTGGAATGGGATTACTGGGATTACTGGGATTACTGGGATCAGAGCAGAACACCTTCTTACGGCTCCCCGCCCCTGCCAGCCTGGAACGGGGTCATTGGGATTACTGGGATTACTGGGATTAATGGGATCAGAGCAGAACACCTTCTTACGGCCCCCCCGCTCCTGCCAGCCTGGAATGGGGTCACTGGGATTACTGGGATTAATGGGATCAGAGCCAGAACACCTTCTTACGGCCCCCCGCCCCTGCCAGCCTGGAATGGGGTCACTGGGATTACTGGGATAACTGGGATTAATGGGATCAGAGCAGAACACCTTCTTACGGCCCCCCGCCCCTGCCAGCCTGGAATGGGATTACTGGGATTACTGGGATTACTGGGATCAGAGCCAGAACACCTTCTTACGGCCCCCCGCCCCTGCCAGCCTGGAATGGGGTCACTGGGATTACTGGGATCAGAGCAGAACACCTTCTTACGGCCCCCCGCCCCTGCCAGCCTGGAATGGGGTCACTGGGATTACTGGGATTACTGGGATTAATGGGATCAGAGCCAGAACACCTTCTTACGGCCCCCTGCCCCTGCCAGCCTGGAATGGGATTACTGGGATTACTGGGATTAATGGGATCAGAGCCAGAACACCTTCTTACGGCACCCTGCCCCTGCCAGCCTGGAATGGGGTCACTGGGATTACTGGGATAACTGGGATAACTGGGATTAATGGGATCAGAGCCAGAACACCTTCTTACGGCCCCCCGCCCCTGCCAGCCTGCAACGGGGTCACTGGGATTACTGGGATTACTGGGATCAGAGCAGAACACCTTCTTACGGCCCCCCGCCCCTGCCAGCCTGCAACGGGGTCACTGGGATTACTGGGATTACTGGGATTACTGGGATCAGAGCAGAACACCTTCTTACGGCCCCCCGCCCCTGCCAGCCTGGAATGGGGTCACTGGGATTACTGGGATTACTGGGATTAATGGGATCAGAGCCAGAACACCTTCTTACGGCCCCCTGCCCCTGCCAGCCTGGAATGGGGTCACTGGGATTACTGGGATTACTGGGATTAATGGGATCAGAGCAGAACACCTTCTTACGGCCCCCCGCCCCTGCCAGCCTGGAATGGGGTCACTGGGATTACTGGGATTAATGGGATCAGAGCCAGAACACCTTCTTAAGGCCCCCTGCCCCTGCCAGCCTGGAATGGGATTACTGGGATTACTGGGATTAATGGGATCAGAGCCAGAACACCTTCTTACGGCCCCCCGCCCCTGCCAGCCTGGAATGGGATTACTGGGATTACTGGGATTACTGGGATTACTGGGATTACTGGGATTACTGGGATCAGAGCCAGAACACCTTCTTACGGCCCCCCTGCCCCTGCCAGCCTGGAATGGGGTAACTGGGATTACTGGGATTAATGGGATCAGAGCAGAACACCTTCTTACGGCCCCCCGCCCCTGCCAGCCTGCAACGGGGTCATTGGGATTACTGGGATTACTGGGATTAATGGGATCAGAGCCAGAACACCTTCTTACGGCCCCCTGCCCCTGCCAGCCTGGAATGGGATTACTGGGATTACTGGGATTACTGGGATCAGAGCAGAACACCTTCTTACGGCTCCCCGCCCCTGCCAGCCTGGAACGGGGTCATTGGGATTACTGGGATTACTGGGATTAATGGGATCAGAGCAGAACACCTTCTTACGGCCCCCCGCTCCTGCCAGCCTGGAATGGGGTCACTGGGATTACTGGGATTACTGGGATTAATGGGATCAGAGCCAGAACACCTTCTTACGGCCCCCCGCCCCTGCCAGCCTGGAATGGGGTCACTGGGATTACTGGGATAACTGGATTAATGGGATCAGAGCAGAACACCTTCTTACGGCCCCCGCCCCTGCCAGCCTGGAATGGGATTACTGGGATTACTGGGATTACTGGGATCAGAGCCAGAACACCTTCTTACGGCCCCCCGCCCCTGCCAGCCTGGAATGGGGTCACTGGGATTACTGGGATCAGAGCAGAACACCTTTTTACGGCCCCCCGCCCCTGCCAGCCTGGAATGGGGTCACTGGGATTACTGGGATTACTGGGATTAATGGGATCAGAGCCAGAACACCTTCTTACGGCCCCCCGCCCCTGCCAGCCTGGAATGGGGTCACTGGGATTACTGGGATTACTGGGATTAATGGGATCAGAACCAGAACACCTTCTTACGGCCCCCTGCCCCTGCCAGCCTGGAATGGGATTACTGGGATTACTGGGATTAATGGGATCAATGGGATTAAAGGGATCAGAGCCAGTACACATTTTACAGCCCCCTGCACCTGCCAGCCTGGAACGGGATTAATGGGGTCAGGAATAGGATTGGGATTGGGATCAGAGCGAGACACTGATCATGGCTGCATGGCCCATTCCCACCCCAAATCCCACCCCAAACCCAATCTGATCCCTGGCACTGACCGTGGCTGTGTGGCCAGATCCCACCCCAAACCCCACCCCAAACCCCACCAGGATCACCCCAAATCCCACCCCAAACCCCACCCCATTTCCAATTCCACCCCAAACCCCACCCTAATCCCAAACCCCAGTACTGACCGTGGCTGTGTGGCTCAATCCCATCCCAAACCCCACCCCAAACCCCACCAGGATCACCCCAAATCCCACCCCAACCCCAGACCCCACCCTAATCCCAAACCCCAGCACTGACCGTGGCTGCGTGGCTCAATCCCACCCCAATCCCAAACCCAATCCCACCCCAAATCCCACCCCAAACCCCACCCTAATCCCAAACCCCAGCACTGACTGTGGCTGCGTGGCTCAATCCCACCCCAATCCCAAACCCAATCCCACCCCAAATCCCACCCCAAACCCCACCCTAACCCCAAACCCCATCACTGACCGTGGCTGCGTGGCTCAATCCCACCCCAATCCCAAACCCAATCCCACCCCAAATCCCACCCCAAACCCCACCCTAATCCCAAACCCCAGCACTGACCGTGGCTGCGTGGCTCAATCCCACCCCAATCCCACCCCATTCCCAGCCCCACCCCAAACCCCACCCTAACCCCAAACCCCAGCACTGACCGTGGCTGCGTGGCTCAATCCCACCCCAATCCCAAACCCAATCCCACCCCAAATCCCACCCCAAACCCCACCCTAATCCCAAACCCCAGCACTGACCGTGGCTGCGTGGCTCAATCCCGCCCCAATCCCAAACCCAATCCCACCCCAAATCCCACCCCAAACCCCACCCCAATCCCAAACCCCATCACTGACCGTGGCTGCGTGGCTCAATCCCACCCCAATCCCAAACCCAATCCCACCCCAACCTCAAACCCCACCCTAACCCCAAACCCCAGCACTGACCGTGGCTGCGTGGCTCAATCCCACCCCAAACCCCACCCCAAACCCCACCAGGATCACCCCAAATCCCACCCCAAACCCCACCCCATTTCCAATTCCACCCCAAACCCCACCCTAACCCCAAACCCCACCCTAACCCCAAACCCCAGCACTGACCGTGGCTGCGTGGCTCAATCCCACCCCAAATCCCACCCCAAACCCCACCCTAACCCCAAACCCCAGCACTGACCGTGGCTACGTGGCTCAATCCCACCCCAAATCCCACCCCAAACCCCACCCTAACCCCAAACCCCATCACTGACCGTGGCTGCGTGGCCGGCATGATGGGCTCGGGGCGGCGCTTGGCCTGGGGGGTCTCGTCCAGCAGCCCCCCGGGCGAGCCGTGCGCGCCCAGCACGGCGATGGCCTGGCCCTGCCCCAGCGCCGACAGCCGCCGCTTGATGAGCAGCGCCCCGTCCGGCCGCGCCGCCTTCTCCTCCCGCGGCTCCTCCCGCAGCAGCTTGGTCTGCTCCACGCCTGGGGAATGGAGAGGGGTGTGGGATATGGGGATATGGGAATGGGGATATGGGAATGGGGGTATTGGTCTGCTCCACGCCTGGGGAATGGAGAGGGGGTATGGGAATGGGGATATTGGGAATATGGGAATGGGGATGTGGGAATGGGGATATTGGTCTGCTCCACGCCTGGGGAATGGAGAGAGGGGATATGGGGTGAGGATATGGGAATGGGGTGTGGGATATGGGAATGGGGATGTGGGAATGGGGATATGGGAATGGGAATGGGGATATGGGAATGGGGATATGGGAATGGGGATATTGGTCTGCTCCACGCCTGGGGCACGGAGAGGGGATATGGGAATATGGGAATATGGGAATATGGGAATGGGGATATGGGAATGGGGATATGGGAATGGGGATATGGGAATGGGGATATGGGAATATGGGAATGGGAATGGGGATATGGGAATGGGGATATTGGTCTGCTCCACGCCTGGGGAATGGAGAGAGGGGATATGGGAATGGGGATATGGGAATATGGGAATGGGAATGGGGATATGGGAATGGGGATATTGGTCTGCTCCACGCCTGGGGCACAGAGAGGGGGGTGGGATATGGGAATATGGGGATATCCCAGCTCTATCCCAGTCTGTCCCAGTCCATCCCAGTCTGTTCCTGACCTGGCCCCAGCCCTGCTGCTGTCATCTGTGTGGCCATGAGCCGTGCCAGGTGTTTGATCTGTGCCAGTCTATCCCAGTCTATCCCAGCCTATCCCAGCCTATCCCAGTCTATCCCAGTATATCCCAGTCCATCCCAGTCTATCCCAGTATATCCCAGTCCATCCCAGCTCTATCCCAGCTCTATCCCAGTCCATCCCAGTCCATCCCTGACCTGGCCCCAGCCCTGCTGCTCTCATCTGTGTGGCCATGAGCCGTGCCAGGTGTTTGATCTGTGCCAGTCTATCCCAGTCCATCCCAGTCTATCCCAGCTCTATCCCAGCCTATCCCAGCCTATCCCACCTCTATCCCAGTCTGTCCCAGTCCATCCCAGTCTGTTCCTGACCTGGCCCCAGCCCTGCTGCTGTCATCTGTGTGGCCATGAGCCGTGCCAGGTGTTTGATCTGTGCCAGTCTATCCCAGTCTATCCCAGTCCATCCCAGCTCTATCCCAGTCTGTCCCAGTCCATCCCAGTCCATCCCTGACCTGGCCCCAGCCCTGCTGCTGTCATCTGTGTGGCCATGAGCCGTGCCAGGTGTTTGATCTGTGCCTCGGTGCCGGCCGACTCCACCGGCGTGTAGGTGGCCTGGAAGGAGGCAGGCATGGCCTCGGGCAGGTACACCATGCTGATCAGCACCTGGGGGGAAAAAACAGCTCAGGGACCCCAAAAACAGCTCAGGGACCCCAAAAACATCCCAGGTACACCATGCTGATCAGCACCTGGGGGGAAAAAACAGCTCAGGGACCCCAAAAACAGCTCAGGGACCCCAAAAACAGCTCAGGGACCCCAAAAACATCTCAGGGACCCCAAAAACAGCTCAGGGACCCC